>NW_027207157.1:0-24567 GCF_032191515.1 Phaenicophaeus curvirostris
CTTCCAGAGGGGAGTCTAATGAGGGCAAACATTTGATGGTAGAAGCTTCCCTGCGGGAGATACTCTCTTTGCCAAAATCGCATTATTAGGCGAAAGTAAGTTACAATTCAGTACCCTATCCTAAAGCTTGCTGTTAGGAGGGAATCTGCAGCATGCAGTGAAAGCGCTTCCAGAGGGGAGTCTAACGAGGGCAAACATTTGATGGTAGCAGCTTCCCTGCGGGAGATACTCTCTTTGCCAAAATCGCCTTATTCGCCGCAGTTAAGTTGCAATTCAGTACCCTATCCTAAAGCTTGCTGTTAGGAGGGAATCTGCAGCTTGCAGTGAAAGCGCTTCCAGAGGGGAGTCTAATGAGGGCAAATATTTGATGGTAGCAGCTTCCCTGCGGGAGATACTCTCTTTGCCAAAATCGCATTATTAGGCGAAAGTAAGTTACAATTCAGTACCCTATCCTAAAGCTTGCTGTTAGGAGGGAATCTGCAGCTTGCAGTGAAAGCGCTTCCAGAGGGGAGTCTAATGAGGGCAAATATTTGATGGTAGAAGCTTCCCTGTGGGAGATACTCTCTTTGCCAAAATCGCCTTATTAGCCGCAGTTAAGATACAATTCAGTACCCTATCCTAAAGCTTGCTGTTAGGAGGGAATGTGCAGCTTTCAGTGAAAACGCTTCCAGAGGGGAGTCTAATGAGGGCAAACATTTGATGGTAGAAGCTTCCCTGCGGGAGATACTCTCTTTTCCAAATTCGCATTATTAGGCGAAAGTAAGTTACAATTCAGTACCCTATCCTAAAGCTTGCTGTTAGGAGGGAATCTGCAGCTTGCAGTGAAAGCGCTTCCAGAGGGGAGTCTAACGAGGGCAAACATTTGATGGTAGCAGCTTCCCTGCGTGAGATACTCTCTTTGCCAAAATCGCATTATTAGGCGAAAGTAAGTTACAATTCAGTACCCTATCCTAAAGCTTGCTGTTAGGAGGGAATCTGCAGCTTGCAGTGAAAGCGCTTCCAGAGGGGAGTCTAATGAGGGCAAACATTTGATGGTAGCAGCTTCCCTGCGGGAGATATTCTCTTAGCCATAATCGCATTATTAGGCGAAAGTAAGTTACAATTCAGTACCC
The DNA here is from genome assembly GCF_032191515.1 of Phaenicophaeus curvirostris. Classification (NCBI taxonomy): domain Eukaryota; kingdom Metazoa; phylum Chordata; class Aves; order Cuculiformes; family Cuculidae; genus Phaenicophaeus; species Phaenicophaeus curvirostris. The sequence goes on from NW_027207157.1 coordinate 1,113, forward strand.
TATCCTAAAGCTTGCTGTTAGGAGGGAATCTGCAGCTTGCAGTGAAAGCGCTTCCAGAGGGGAGTCTAATGAGGGCAAACATTTGATGGTAGCAGCTTCCCTGCGGGAGATACTCTCTTTGCCAAAATCGCATTATTAGGCGAAAGTAAGTTACAATTCAGTACCCTATCCTAAAGCTTGCTGTTAGGAGGGAATCTGCAGCTTGCAGTGAAAGCGCTTCCAGAGGGGAGTCTAATGAGGGCAAACATTTGATGGTAGCAGCTTCCCTGCAGGAGATACTCTCTTTGCCAAAATCGCCTTATTAGCCGCAGTTAAGTTACAATTCAGTACCCTATCCTAAAGCTTGCTGTTAGGAGGGAATCTGCAGCTTGCAGTGAAAGCGCTTCCAGAGGGGAGTCTAATGAGGGCAAACATTTGATGGTAGCAGCTTCCCTGCGGGAGATACTCTCTTTGCCAATTCGCTTTATTAGGCGAAAGTAAGATACAATTCAGTACCCTATCCTAAAGCTTGCTGTTAGGAGGGAATCTGCAGCTTGCAGTGAAAGCGCTTCCAGAGGGGAGTCTAATGAGGGCAAACATTTGATGGTAGAAGCTTCCCTGCGGGAGATACTCTCTTTGCCAAAATCGCATTATTAGGCGAAAGTAAGTTACAATTCAGTACCCTATCCTAAAGCTTGCTGTTAGGAGGGAATCTGCAGCATGCAGTGAAAGCGCTTCCAGAGGGGAGTCTAACGAGGGCAAACATTTGATGGTAGCAGCTTCCCTGCGGGAGATACTCTCTTTGCCAAAATCGCCTTATTCGCCGCAGTTAAGTTGCAATTCAGTACCCTATCCTAAAGCTTGCTGTTAGGAGGGAATCTGCAGCTTGCAGTGAAAGCGCTTCCAGAGGGGAGTCTAATGAGGGCAAACATTTGATGGTAGAAGCTTCCCTGCGGGAGATACTCTCTTTTCCAAATTCGCATTATTAGGCGAAAGTAAGTTACAATTCAGTACCCTATCCTAAAGCTTGCTGTTAGGAGGGAATCTGCAGCTTGCAGTGAAAGCGCTTCCAGAGGGGAGTCTAACGAGGGCAAACATTTGATGGTAGCAGCTTCCCTGCGTGAGATACTCTCTTTGCCAAAATCGCATTATTAGGCGAAAGTAAGTTACAATTCAGTACCCTATCCTAAAGCTTGCTGTTAGGAGGGAATCTGCAGCTTGCAGTGAAAGCGCTTCCAGAGGGGAGTCTAATGAGGGCAAACATTTGATGGCAGCAGCTTCCCTGCGGGAGATATTCTCTTTGCCAAAATCGCATTATTAGGCGAAAGTAAGTTACAATTCAGTACATTATCCTAAAGCTTGCTGTTAGGAGGGAATCTGCAGCTTGCAGTGAAAGCGCTTCCAGAGGGGAGTCTAATGAGGGCAAACATTTGATGGTAGCAGCTTCCCTGCGGGAGATACTCTCTTTGCCAAAATCGCATTATTAGGCGAAAGTAAGTTACAATTCAGTACCCTATCCTAAAGCTTGCTGTTAGGAGGGAATCTGCAGCTTGCAGTGAAAGCGCTTCCAGAGGGGAGTCTAATGTGGGCAAACATTTGATGGTAGCAGCTTCCCTGCGGGAGATAGTCTCTTTGACAAAATCGCATTATTAGGCGAAAGTAAGTTACAATTCAGTACCCTATCCTAAAGCTTGCTGTTAGGAGGGAATCTGCAGCTTGCAGTGAAAGCGCTTCCAGAGGGGAGTCTAATGAGGGCAAAGATTTGATGGTAGCAGCTTCCCTGCGTGAGATACTCTCTTTGCCAAAATCGCATTATTAGGCGAAAGTAAGTTACAATTCAGTACCCTATCCTAAAGCTTGCTGTTAGGAGGGAATCTGCAGCTTGCAGTGAAAGCGCTTCCAGAGGGGAGTCTAATGAGGGCAAACATTTGATGGTAGCAGCTTCCCTGCGGGAGATATTCTCTTTGCCAATATCGCATTATTAGACGCAGTTAAGTTACAATTCAGTACCCTGTCCTACAGCTTGCTGTTAGGTGGGAATCTGCAGCTTGCAGTGAAAGCGCTTCCAGAGGGGAGTCTAATGAGGGCAAACATTTGATGGTAGCAGCTTCCCTGCGGGAGATATTCTCTTTGCCATAATCGCATTATTAGGCGAAAGTAAGTTACAATTCAGTACCCTATCCTAAAGCTTGCTGTTAGGAGGGAATCTGCAGCTTGCAGTGAAAGCGCTTCCAGAGGGGAGTCTAATCAGGGCAAACATTTGATGGTAGAAGCTTCCCTGCGGGAGATACTCTCTTTGCCAAAATCGCGTTATTAGGTGAAAGTAAGTTACAATTCAGTACCCTATCCTAAAGCTTGCTGTTAGGAGGGAATCTGCAGCTTGAAGTGAATGCGATTCCAGAGGGTAGTCTAACGAGGGCAAACATTTGATGGTAACAGCTTCGCTGCGAGTTATAGTCTCTTTGCCAAAATCGCATTATTAGGCGAAAGTAAGTTACAATTCAGTACCTTATCCTAAAGCTTGCTGTTAGGAGGGAATCTGCAGCTTGCAGTGAAAGCGCTTCCAGAGGGGAGTCTAATGAGGGCAAACATTTGATGGTAGCAGCTTCCCTGCGGGAGATACTCTCTTTGCCATAATCGCATTATTAGGCGAAAGTAAGTTACAATTCAGTACCCTATCCTAAAGCTTGCTGTTAGGAGGGAATCTGCAGCTTGCAGTGAAAGCGCTTCCAGAGGGGAGTCTAATGAGGGCAAATATTTGATGGTAGCAGCTTCCCTGCGGTAGATATTCTCTTTTCCAATTTTGCATTATTAGCCGCAGTTAAGTTACAATTCAGTACCCTATCCTAAAGCTTGCTGTTAGGAGGGAATCTGCAGCTTGCAGTGAAAGCGCTTCCAGAGGGGAGTCTAATGAGGGCAAAGATTTGATGGTAGCAGCTTCCCTGCGGGAGATACTCTCTTTGCCAAAATCGCATAAATTAGGCGAAAGTAAGTTACAATTCAGTACCCTATCCTAAAGCTTGCTGTTAGGAGGGAATCTGCAGCTTGCAGTGAAAGCGCTTCCACAGGGTAGTCTAATGAGGGCAAACATTTGATGGTAGCAGCTTCCCTGCGTGAGATACTCTCTTTGCCAAAATCGCGTTATTAGGCGAAAGTAAGTTACAATTCAGTACCCTATCCTAAAGCTTGCTGTTAGGAGGGAATCTGCAGCTTGCAGTGAAAGCGCTTCCAGAGGGGAGTCTAATGAGGGCAAATATTTGATGGTAGCAGCTTCCCTGCGGGAGATACTCTCTTTGCCAAAATCGCATTATTAGGCGAAAGTAAGTTACAATTCAGTACCCTATCCTAAAGCTTGCTGTTAGGAGGGAATCTGCAGCTTGCAGTGAAAGCGCTTCCACAGGGTAGTCTAGTGAGGGCAAACATTTGATGGTAGCAGCTTCCCTGCGGGAGATAGTCTCTTCACCAAAATCGCATTATTAGGCGAAAGTAAGTTACAATTCAGTACCCTATCCTAAAGCTTGCTGTTAGGTGGGAATCTGCAGCTTGCAGTGAAAGCGCTTCCAGAGGGGAGTCTAATGAGGGCAAAGATTTGATGGTAGCAGCTTCCCTGCGGGAGATACTCTCTTTGCCAAAATCGCATAAATTAGGCGAAAGTAAGATACAATTCAGTACCTTATCCTAAAGCTTGCTGTTAGGAGGGAATCTGCAGCTTGCAGTGAAAGCGCTTCCAGAGGGGAGTCTAATGAGGGCAAATATTTGATGGTAGCAGCTTCCCTGCGGGAGATACTCTCTTTGCCAAAATCACATTATTATGCGAAAGTAAGTTACAATTCAGTACCCTATCCTAAAGCTTGCTGTTAGGAGGGAATCTGCAGCTTGCAGTGAAAGCGCTTCCAGAGGGGAGTCTAATGAGGGCAAACATTTGATGGTAGCAGCTTCCCTGCAGGAGATATTCTCTTTGCCAATATCGCATTATTAGGCGAAAATAAGTTACAATTCAGGACACTATCCTAAAGCTTGCTGTTAGGAGGGAATCTGCAGCTTGCAGTGAAAGCGCTTCCAGAGGGGAGTCTAATGAGGGCAAACATTTGATGGTAGCAGCTTCCCTGCGGGAGATACTCTCTTTTCCAAAATCGCATTATTAGGGGAAAGTAAGTTACAATTCAGTACCTTATCCTAAAGCTTGCTGTTAGGAGGGAATCTGCAGCTTGCAGTGAATGCGCTTCCAGAGGGGAGTCTAATGAGGGCAAACATTTGATGGTAGCAGCTTCCCTGCGGGAGATATTCTCTTTGCCAAAATCGCATTATTAGGCGAAAGTAAGTTACAATTCAGTACCCTATCCTAAAGCTTGCTGTTAGGAGGGAATCTGCAGCTTGCAGTGAAAGCGCTTCCAGAGGGGAGTCTAATGAGGGCAAACATTTGATGGTAGCAGCTTCCCTGCGGGAGATACTCTCTTTGCCAAAATCGCATTATTAGGCGAAAGTAAGTTACAATTCAGTACCCTATCCTAAAGCTTGCTGTTAGGAGGGAATCTGCAGCTTGCAGTGAAAGCGCTTCCAGAGGGGAGTCTAACGAGGGCAAAGATTTGATGGTAGCAGCTTCCCTGCGGGAGATACTCTCTTTGCCAAAATCGCATCATTAGGCGAAAGTAAGTTACAATTCAGTACACTATCCTAAAGCTTGCTGTTAGGAGGGAATCTGAAGCTTGCAGTGAAAGCGCTTCCAGAGGGGAGTCTAATGAGGGCAAATATTTGATGGTAGCAGCTTCCCTGCGGGAGATATTCTCTTTGCCAATATCGCCTGATTAGACGCAGTTAAGATACAATTCAGTACACTGTCCTACAGCTTGCTGTTAGGTGGGAATCTGCCACTTGTAGTGAAAGCGCTTCCAGAGGGGAGTCTAATGAGGGCAAACATTTGATGGTAGCAGCTTCCCTGCGGAAGATATTCTCTTTGCCATAATCGCCTTATTAGCCGCAGTTAAGTTACAATTCAGTACCCTATCCTAAAGCTTGCTGTTAGGAGGGAATCTGCAGCTTGAAGTGAATGTGCTTCCAGAGGGTAGTATAACGAGGGCAAACATTTGATGGTAACAGCTTCCCTGCGAGTTATAGTCTCTTTGCCAAAATCGCATTATTAGGCGAAAGTAAGTTACAATTCAGTACATTATCCTAAAGCTTGCTGTTAGGAGGGAATCTGCAGCTTGCAGTGAAAGCGCTTCCAGAGGGGAGTCTAATGAGGGCAAACATTTGATGGTAGCAGCTTCCCTGCGGGAGATACTCTCTTTGCCAAAATCGCATTATTAGGCGAAAGTAAGTTACAATTCAGTACCCTATCCTAAAGCTTGCTGTTAGGAGGGAATCTGCAGCTTGCAGTGAAAGCGCTTCCAGAGGGGAGTCTAATGTGGGCAAACATTTGATGGTAGCAGCTTCCCTGCGGGAGATAGTCTCTTTGACAAAATCGCATTATTAGGCGAAAGTAAGTTACAATTCAGTACCCTATCCTAAAGCTTGCTGTTAGGAGGGAATCTGCAGCTTGCAGTGAAAGCGCTTCCAGAGGGGAGTCTAATGAGGGCAAAGATTTGATGGTAGCAGCTTCCCTGCGTGAGATACTCTCTTTGCCAAAATCGCATTATTACGCGAAAGTAAGTTACAATTCAGTACCCTATCCTAAAGCTTGCTGTTAGGAGGGAATCTGCAGCTTGCAGTGAAAGCGCTTCCAGAGGGGAGTCTAATGAGGGCAAACATTTGATGGTAGCAGCTTCCCTGCGGGAGATATTCTCTTTGCCAATATCGCATTATTAGACGCAGTTAAGTTACAATTCAGTACCCTGTCCTACAGCTTGCTGTTAGGTGGGAATCTGCAGCTTGCAGTGAAAGCGCTTCCAGAGGGGAGTCTAATGAGGGCAAACATTTGATGGTAGCAGCTTCCCTGCGGGAGATATTCTCTTTGCCATAATCACCTTATTAGCCGCAGTTAAGTTACAATTCAGTACCCTATCCTAAAGCTTGCTGTTAGGAGGGAATCTGCAGCTTGCAGTGAAAGCACTTCCAGAGGGGAGTCTAAAGAGGGCAAACATTTGATGGTAGCAGCTTCCCTGCGGGAGATATTCTCTTTGCCATAATCGCATTATTAGGCGAAAGTAAGTTACAATTCAGTACCCTATCCTAAAGCTTGCTGTTAGGAGGGAATCTGCAGCTTGCAGTGAAAGCGCTTCCAGAGGGGAGTCTAATCAGGGCAAACATTTGATGGTAGAAGCTTCCCTGCGGGAGATACTCTCTTTGCCAAAATCGCGTTATTAAGTGAAAGTAAGTTACAATTCAGTACCCTATCCTAAAGCTTGCTGTTAGGAGGGAATCTGCAGCTTGAAGTGAATGCGATTCCAGAGGGTAGTCTAACGAGGGCAAACATTTGATGGTAACAGCTTCGCTGCGAGTTATAATCTCTTTGCCAAAATCGCATTATTAGGCGAAAGTAAGTTACAATTCAGTACCTCATCCTAAAGCTTGCTGTTAGGAGGGAATCTGCCGCTTGCAGTGAAAGCGCTTCCAGAGGGGAGTCTAATGAGGGCAAACATTTGATGGTAGCAGCTTCCCTGCGGGAGATACTCTCTTTGCCATAATCGCATTATTAGGCGAAAGTAAGTTACAATTCAGTACCCTATCCTAAAGCTTGCTGTTAGGAGGGAATCTGCAGCTTGCAGTGAAAGCGCTTCCAGAGGGGAGTCTAATGAGGGCAAATATTTGATGGTAGCAGCTTCCCTGCGGTAGATATTCTCTTTTCCAATTTTGCATTATTAGCCGCAGTTAAGTTACAATTCAGTACCCTATCCTAAAGCTTGCTGTTAGGAGGGAATCTGCAGCTTGCAGTGAAAGCGCTTCCAGAGGGGAGTCTAATGAGGGCAAATATTTGATGGTAGCAGCTTCCCTGCGGGAGATACTCTCTTTGCCAAAATCGCATAAATTAGGCGAAAGTAAGTTACAATTCAGTACCCTATCCTAAAGCTTGCTGTTAGGAGGGAATCTGCAGCTTGCAGTGAAAGCGCTTCCACAGGGTAGTCTAATGAGGGCAAACATTTGATGGTAGCAGCTTCCCTGCGTGAGATACTCTCTTTGCCAAAATCGCGTTATTAGGCGAAAGTAAGTTACAATTCAGTACCCTATCCTAAAGCTTGCTGTTAGGAGGGAATCTGCAGCTTGCAGTGAAAGCACTTCCAGAGGGGAGTCTAATGAGGGCAAATATTTGATGGTAGCAGCTTCCCTGCGGGAGATACTCTCTTTGCCAAAATCGCATTATTAGGCGAAAGTAAGTTACAATTCAGTACCCTATCCTAAAGCTTGCTGTTAGGAGGGAATCTGCAGCTTGCAGTGAAAGCGCTTCCACAGGGTAGTCTAGTGAGGGCAAACATTTGATGGTAGCAGCTTCCCTGCGGGAGATAGTCTCTTCACCAAAATCGCATTATTAGGCGAAAGTAAGATACAATTCAGTACCCTATCCTAAAGCTTGCTGTTAGGTGGGAATCTGCAGCTTGCAGTGAAAGCGCTTCCAGAGGGGAGTCTAATGAGGGCAAAGATTTGATGGTAGCAGCTTCCCTGCGGGAGATACTCTCTTTGCCAAAATCGCATAAATTAGGCGAAAGTAAGATACAATTCAGTACCCTATCCTAAAGCTTGCTGTTAGGAGGGAATCTGCAGCTTGCAGTGAAAGCGCTTCCACAGGGTAGTCTAATGAGGGCAAACATTTGATGGTAGCAGCTTCCCTGCGGGAGATACTCTCTTTGCCAAAATCGCGTTATTAGGCGAAAGTAAGTTACAATTCAGTACCCTATCCTAAAGCTTGCTGTTAGGAGGGAATCTGCAGCTTGCAGTGAAAGCGCTTCCAGAGGGGAGTCTAATGAGGGCAAATATTTGATGGTAGCAGCTTCCCTGCGGGAGATACTCTCTTTGCCAAAATCGCGTTATTAGGCGAAAGTAAGTTACAATTCAGTACCCTATCCTAAAGCTTGCTGTTAGGAGGGAATCTGCAGCTTGCAGTGAAAGCGCTTCCAGAGGAGAGTCTAATGAGGGCAAACATTTGATGGTAGCAGCTTCCCTGCGGGAGATAGTCTCTTTACCAAAATCGCATTATTAGGCGAAAGTAAGTTACAATTCAGTACCCTATCCTAAAGCTTGCTGTTAGGTGGGAATCTGCAGCTTGCAGTGAAAGCGCTTCCAGAGGGGAGTCTAACGAGGGCAAACATTTGATGGTAGCAGCTTCCCTGCGGGAGATACTCTCTTTGCCAAAATCGCATTATTAGGCGAAAGTAAGTTACAATTCAGTACACTATCCTAAAGCTTGCTGTTAGGAGGGAATCTGCAGCTTGCAGTGAAAGCGCTTCCAGAGGGGAGTCTAATGAGTGCAAACATTTGATGGTAGCAGCTTCCCTGCGGAAGATAGTCTCTTTGCCAAAATCGCATTGTTATGCGAAAGTAAGTTACAATTCAGTACCCTATCCTAAAGCTTGCTGTTAGGAGGGAATCTGCAGCTTGCAGTGAAAGCGCTTCCAGAGGGGAGTCTAACGAGGGCAAACATTTGATGGTAGCAGCTTCCCTGCGGGAGATACTCTCTTTGCCACAATCGCATTATTAGGCGAAAGTAAGTTACAATTCAGTACCCTATGCTAAAGCTTGCTGTTAGGAGGGAATCTGCAGCTTGCAGTGAAAGCGCTTCCAGAGGGGAGTCTAATGAGGGCAAACATTTGATGGTAGCAGCTTCCCTGCGGGAGATATTCTCTTTGCCATAATCGCCTTATTAGCCGCAGTTAAGATACAATTCAGTACCCTATCCTAAAGCTTGCTGTTAGGAAGGAATCTGCAGCTTGCAGTGAAAGCGCTTCCAGAGGGGAGTCTAATGAGGGCAAACATTTGATGGTAGCAGCTTCCCTGCGGGAGATATTCTCTTAGCCATAATCGCATTATTAGGCGAAAGTAAGTTACAATTCAGTACCCTATCCTAAAGCTTGCTGTTAGGAGGGAATCTGCAGCTTGCAGTGAAAGCGCTTCCAGAGGGGAGTCTAATGAGGGCAAACATTTGATGGTAGCAGCTTCCCTGCGGGAGATACTCTCTTTGCCAAAATCGCATTATTAGGCGAAAGTAAGTTACAATTCAGTACCCTATCCTAAAGCTTGCTGTTAGGAGGGAATCTGCAGCTTGCAGTGAAAGCGCTTCCAGAGGGGAGTCTAATGAGGGCAAACATTTGATGGTAGCAGCTTCCCTGCAGGAGATACTCTCTTTGCCAAAATCGCCTTATTAGCCGCAGTTAAGTTACAATTCAGTACCCTATCCTAAAGCTTGCTGTTAGGAGGGAATCTGCAGCTTGCAGTGAAAGCGCTTCCAGAGGGGAGTCTAATGAGGGCAAACATTTGATGGTAGCAGCTTCCCTGCGGGAGATACTCTCTTTGCCAAATCGCTTTATTAGGCGAAAGTAAGATACAATTCAGTACCCTATCCTAAAGCTTGCTGTTAGGAGGGAATCTGCAGCTTGCAGTGAAAGCGCTTCCAGAGGGGAGTCTAATGAGGGCAAACATTTGATGGTAGAAGCTTCCCTGCGGGAGATACTCTCTTTGCCAAAATCGCATTATTAGGCGAAAGTAAGTTACAATTCAGTACCCTATCCTAAAGCTTGCTGTTAGGAGGGAATCTGCAGCATGCAGTGAAAGCGCTTCCAGAGGGGAGTCTAACGAGGGCAAACATTTGATGGTAGCAGCTTCCCTGCGGGAGATACTCTCTTTGCCAAAATCGCCTTATTCGCCGCAGTTAAGTTGCAATTCAGTACCCTATCCTAAAGCTTGCTGTTAGGAGGGAATCTGCAGCTTGCAGTGAAAGCGCTTCCAGAGGGGAGTCTAATGAGGGCAAATATTTGATGGTAGCAGCTTCCCTGCGGGAGATACTCTCTTTGCCAAAATCGCATTATTAGGCGAAAGTAAGTTACAATTCAGTACCCTATCCTAAAGCTTGCTGTTAGGAGGGAATCTGCAGCTTGCAGTGAAAGCGCTTCCAGAGGGGAGTCTAATGAGGGCAAATATTTGATGGTAGAAGCTTCCCTGTGGGAGATACTCTCTTTGCCAAAATCGCCTTATTAGCCGCAGTTAAGATACAATTCAGTACCCTATCCTAAAGCTTGCTGTTAGGAGGGAATGTGCAGCTTTCAGTGAAAACGCTTCCAGAGGGGAGTCTAATGAGGGCAAACATTTGATGGTAGAAGCTTCCCTGCGGGAGATACTCTCTTTTCCAAATTCGCATTATTAGGCGAAAGTAAGTTACAATTCAGTACCCTATCCTAAAGCTTGCTGTTAGGAGGGAATCTGCAGCTTGCAGTGAAATCGCTTCCAGAGGGGAGTCTAACGAGGGCAAACATTTGATGGTAGCAGCTTCCCTGCGTGAGATACTCTCTTTGCCAAAATCGCATTATTAGGCGAAAGTAAGTTACAATTCAGTACCCTATCCTAAAGCTTGCTGTTAGGAGGGAATCTGCAGCTTGCAGTGAAAGCGCTTCCAGAGGGGAGTCTAATGAGGGCAAACATTTGATGGCAGCAGCTTCCCTGCGGGAGATATTCTCTTTGCCAAAATCGCATTATTAGGCGAAAGTAAGTTACAATTCAGTACCCTATCCTAAAGCTTGCTGTTAGGAGGGAATCTGCAGCTTGCAGTGAAAGCGCTTCCAGAGGGGAGTCTAATGAGGGCAAACATTTGATGGTAGCAGCTTCCCTGTGGGAGATACTCTCTTTGCCATAATCGCATTATTAGGCGAAAGTAAGTTACAATTCAGTACCCTATCCTAAAACTTGCTGTTAGGAGGGAATCTGCAGCTTGCAGTGAAAGCGCTTCCAGAGGGGAGTCTAATGAGGGCAAACATTTGATGGTAGCAGCTTCCCTGCGGGAGATACTCTCTTTGCCAAAATCGCATTATTAGGCGAAAGTAAGTTACAATTCAGTACCCTATCCTAAAGCTTGCTGTTAGGAGGGAATCTGCAGCTTGCAGTGAAAGCGCTTCCAGAGGGGAGTCTAATGAGGGCAAACATTTGATGGTAGTAGCTTCCATGCGGGAGATACTCTCTTTGCCAAAATCGCATTATTAGGCGAAAGTAAGTTACAATTCAGTACCCTATCCTAAAGCTTGCTGTTAGGAGGGAATCTGCAGCTTGCAGTGAAAGCGCTTCCAGAGGGGAGTCTAATGAGGGCAAACATTTGATGGTAGTAGCTTCCCTGCGGGAGATACTCTCTTTGCCAAAATCGCATTATTAGCCCAAGTTAAGTTACAATTCAGTACCCTATCCTAAAGCTTGCTGTTAGGAAGGAATCTGCAGCTTGCAGTGAAAGCGCTTCCAGAGGGGAGTCTAAAGAGGGCAAACATTTGATGGTAGCAGCTTCCCTGCGGGAGATAGACTCTTTGCTAAAATCGCCTTATTAGCCTCAGTTAAGTTACAATTCAGTACCCTATCCTAAAGCTTGCTGTTAGGAGGGAATCTGCAGCTTGCAGTGAAAGCGCTTCCAGAGGGGAGTCTAATGAGGGCAAACATTTGATGGTAGCAGCTTCCCTGCAGGAGATAGTCTCTTTGCCAATATCGGCTTAATAGCCGCAGTTAAGTTTCAATTCAGTACCCTATCCTAAAGCTTGCTGTTAGGAGGGAATCTGCAGCTTGCAGTGAAAGCGCTTCCAGAGGGGAGTCTAATGAGGGCAAACATTTGATGGTAGCAGCTTCCCTGCGGGAGATATTCTCTTTGCCAAATTCTCCTTATTAGCCGCAGTTAAGTTACAATTCAGTACCCTATCCTAAAGCTTGCTGTTAGGAGGGAATCTGCAGCTTGCAGTGAAAGCGCTTCCAGAGGGGAGTCTAATGAGGGCAAACATTTGATGGTAGCAGCTTCCCTACGGGAGATACTCTCTTTGCCATAATCGCATTATTATTCGAAAGTAAGTTACAATTCAGTACCCTATCCTAAAGCTTGCTGTTAGGAAGAAATCTGCACCTTGCAGTGAAAGCGCTTCCAGAGGGGAGTCTAACGAGGGCAAAGATTTGATGGTAGCACCTTCCCTGCGGGAGATACTCTCTTTGCCAAAATCGCATTATTAGCCCAAGTTAAGTTACAATTCAGTACCCTATCCTAAAGCTTGCTGTTAGGAAGGAATCTGCAGCTTGCAGTGAAAGCGCTTCCAGAGGGGAGTCTAACGAGGGCAAACATTTGATGGTAGCAGCTTCCCTGCGGGAGATAGACTCTTTGCCAAAATCGCATTATTAGGCGAAAGTAAGTTACAATTCAGTACCCTATCCTAAAGCTTACTGTTAGGAGGGAATCTGCAGCTTGCAGTGAAAGCGCTTCCAGAGGGGAGTCTAATGAGGGCAAATATTTGATGGTAGCAGCTTCCCTGCGGGAGATACTCTCTTTTCCAAAATCGCATTATTAGGCGAAAGTAAGTTACAATTCAGTACCCTATCCTAAAGCTTGCTGTTAGGAGGGAATCTGCAGCTTGCAGTGAAAGCGCTTCCAGAGGGGAGTCTAATGAGGGCAAACATTTGATGGTTGCAGCTTCCCTGCGGGAGATACTCTCTTTGCCAAAATCGCATTATTAGCCGCAGTTAAGTTACAATTCAGTACCCTATCCTAAAGCTTGCTGTTAGGAGGGAATCTGCAGCTTGCAGTGAAAGCGCTTCCAGAGGGGAGTCTAATGAGGGCAAGCATTTTATGGTAGCAGCTTCCCTGCGGGAGATACTCTCTTTGCCAAAATCTCATTATTAGTCGAAAGTAAGTTACAATTCAGTACCCTATCCTAAAGCTTGCTGTTAGGAGGGAATCTGCAGCTTGCAGTGAAAGCGCTTCCAGAGGGGAGTCTAACGAGGGCAAACATTTGATGGTAGCAGCTTCCCTGCGGGAGATAGACTCATTGCCAAAATCGCATTATTAGGCGAAAGTAAGTTACAATTCAGTACCCTATCCTAAAGCTTGCTGTTAGGAAGGAATCTGCAGCTTGAAGTGAAAGCGCTTCCAGAGGGGAGTCTAATGAGGGCAAACATTTGATGGTAGCAGCTTCCCTGCGGGAGATACTCTCTTTGCCAAAATCGCATTATTAGGCGAAAGTAAGTTACAATTCAGTACCCTATCCTAAAGCTTGCTGTTAGGAGGGAATCTACAGCTTGCAGTGAAAGCACTTCCAGAGGGGAGTCTAATGAGGGCAAACATTTGATGGTAGCAGCTTCCCTGCGGGAGATACTCTCTTTGCCAAAATCGCCTTATTAGCCGCAGTTAAATTACAATTCAGTACCCTATCCTAAAGCTTGCTGTTAGGACGGAATCTGCAGCTTGCAGTGAAAGCGCTTCCAGAGGGGAGTCTAATGAGGGCAAATATTTGATGGTAGCAGCTTCCCTGTGGGAGATACTCTCTTTGCCAAAATCGCTTTATTAGGCGAAAGTAAGTTACAATTCAGTACCCTATCCTAAAGCTTGCTGTTAGGAGGGAATCTGAAGCTTGCAGTGAAAGCGCTTCCAGAGGGGAGTCTAATGAGGGCAAACATTTGATGTTAGCAGCTTCCCTGCGGGAGATACTCTCTTTGCAAAAACGCCTTATTAGCCGCAGTTAAGTTACAATTCAGTACCCTATCCTAAAGCTTGCTGTTAGGAGGGAATCTGCAGCTTGCAGTGAAAGCGCTTCCAGAGGGGAGTCTAATGAGGGCAAACATTTGATGGTAGCAGCTTCCCTGCGGGAGATACTCTCTTTGCCAAAATCGCCTTATTAGCCGCAGTTAAGTTACAATTCAGTACCCTATCCTAAAGCTTGCTGTTAGGAGGGAATCTGCAGCTTGCAGTGAAAGCGCTTCCAGAGGGGAGTCTAACGAGGGCAAACATTTGATGGTAGCAGCTTCCCTGCGGGAGATAGACTCTTTGCCAAAATCGCATTATTAGGCGAAAGTAAGTTACAATTCAGTACCCTATCCTAAAGCTTGCTGTTAGGAGGGAATCTGCAGCTTGCAGTGAAAGCGCTTCCAGAGGGGAGTCTAATGAGGGCAAATATTTGATGGTAGCAGCTTCCCTGCGGGAGATACTCTCTTTGCCAAAATCGCATTATTAGGCGAAAGTAAGTTACAATTCAGTACCCTATCCTAAAGCTTGCTGTTAGGAGGGAATCTGCAGCTTGCAGTGAAAGCGCTTCCAGAGGGGAGTCTAATGAGGGCAAACATTAGATGGTAGCAGCTTCCCTGCGGGAGATACTCTCTTTGCCAAAATCGCATTATTAGCCGCAGTTAAGTTACAATTCAGTACCCTATCCTAAAGCTTGCTGTTAAGAGGGAATCTGCAGCTTGCAGTGAAAGCGCTTCCAGAGGGGAGTCTAATGAGGGCAAACATTTGATGGTAGCAGCTTCCCTGCGGGAGATACTCTCTTTGCCAAAATCGCCTTATTAGCCGCAGTTAAGTTACAATTCAGTACCCTATCCTAAAGCTTGCTGTTAGGAGGGAATCTGCAGCTTGCAGTGAAAGCGCTTCCAGAGGGGAGTCTAACGAGGGCAAACATTTGATGGTAGCAGCTTCCCTGCGGGAGATAGACTCTTTGCCAAAATCGCATTATTAGGCGAAAGTAAGTTACAATTCAGTACCCTATCCTAAAGCTTGCTGTTAGGAAGGAATCTGCAGCTTGCAGTGAAAGCGCTTCCAGAGGGGAGTCTAATGAGGGCAAACATTTGATGGTAGCAGCTTCCCTGCGGGAGATAGTCTCTTTGCCAAAATCGCATTATTAGGCGAAAGTAAGTTACAATTCAGTACCCTATCCTAAAGCTTGCTGTTAGGACGGAATCTGCAGCTTGCAGTGAAAGCGCTTCCAGAGGGGAGTCTAATGAGGGCAAATATTTGATGGTAGCAGCTTCCCTGCGGGAGATACTCTCTTTGCCAAAATCGCTTTATTAGGCGAAAGTAAGTTACAATTCAGTACCCTATCCTAAAGCTTGCTGTTAGGACGGAATCTGAAGCTTGCAGTGAAAGCGCTTCCAGAGGGGAGTCTAATGAGGGCAAACATTTGATGTTAGCAGCTTCCCTGCGGGAGATACTCTCTTTGCAAAAAACGCCTTATTAGCCGCAGTTAAGTTACAATTCAGTACCCTATCCTAAAGCTTGCTGTTAGGAGGGAATCTGCAGCTTGCAGTGAAAGCGCTTCCAGAGGGGAGTCTAATGAGGGCAAACATTTGATGGTAGCAGCTTCCCTGCGGGAGATATTCTCTTTGCCATAATCGCCTTATTAGCCGCAGTTAAGTTACAATTCAGTACCCTATCCTAAAGCTTGCTGTTAGGAGGGAATCTGCAGCTTGCAGTGAAAGCGCTTCCAGAGGGGAGTCTAATGAGGGCAAACATTTGATCGTAGCAGCTTCCCTGCGGGAGATACTCTCTTTGCCAAAATCGCTTTACTAGGCGAAAGTAAGTTACAATTCAGTACCCTATCCTAAAGCTTGCTGTTAGGAGGGAATCTGCAGCTTGCAGTGAAAGTGCTTCCAGAGGGGAGTCTAATGAGGGCAAACATTTTATGGTAGCAGCTTCCCTGCGGGAGATACTCTCTTTGCCAAAATCTCATTATTAGGCGAAAGTAAGTTACAATTCAGTACCCTATCCTAAAGCTTGCTGTTAGGAGGGAATCTGCAGCTTGCAGTGAAAGCGCTTCCAGAGGGGAGTCTAACGAGGGCAAACATTTGATGGTAGCAGCTTCCCTGCAGGAGATAGACTCTTTGCCAAAATCGCATTATTAGGTGAAAGTAAGTTACAATTCAGTACCCTATCCTAAAGCTTGCTGTTTGGAAGGAATCTGCAGCTTGCAGTGAAAGCGCTTCCAGAGGGGAGTCTAATGAGGGCAAACATTTGATGGTAGCAGCTTCCCTGCAGGAGATATTCTCTTTGCCACAATCGCATTACTAGGCGAAAGTAAGTTACAATTCAGTACCCTATCCTAAAGCTTGCTGTTAGGAGGGAATCTACAGCTTGCAGTGAAAGCACTTCCAGAGGGGAGTCTAATGAGGGCAAACATTTGATGGTAGCAGCTTCCCTGCGGGAGATATTCTCTTTGCCAAAATCGCCTTATTAGCCGCAGTTAAGTTACAATTCAGTACCCTATCCTAAAGCTTGCTGTTAGGAGGGAATCTGCAGCTTCCAGTGAAAGCGCTTCCAGAGTGGAGTCTAATGAGGGCAAAGATTTGATGTTAGCAGCTTCCCTGCGGGAGATAGTCTCTTTGCCAAAATCGCATTATTAGGCGAAAGTAAGTTACAATTCAGTACCCTATCCTAAAGCTTGCTGTTAGGAGGGAATCTGCAGCTTGCAGTGAAAGCGCTTCCAGAGGGGAGTCTAATGAGGGCAAGCATTTGATGGTAGCAGCTTCCCTGCGGGAGATATTCTCTTTGCCAAAATCGCCTTATTAGCCGCAGTTAAGATACAATTCAGTACACTGTCCTACAGCTTGCTGTTTGGAGGGAATCTGCAGCTTGCAGTAAAAGCGCTTCCAGACGGGAGTCTAATGAGGGCAAACATTTGATGTTAGTAGCTTCCCTGTGGGTGATACTCTCTTTGCCAAAATTGCCTTATTAGCCGCATTTAAGTTACAATTCAGTACCCTATCCTAAAGCTTGCTGTTAGGAGGGAATCTGCAGCTTGCAGTGAAAGCGCTTCCAGAGGGGAGTCTAACGAGGGCAAACATTTGATGGTAGCAGCTTCCCTGCGGGAGATACTCTCTTAGCCAAAATCGCATTAATAGGCGAAAGTAAGTTACATTTCAGTACCCTATCCTAAAGCTTGCTGTTAGGAGGGAATCTGCAGCTTGCAGTGAAAGCGCTTCCAGAGGGGAGTCTAATGAGGGCAACTATTTGATGGTAGCAGCTTCACTGCGGGAGATATTCTCTTTGCCAAAATCGCCTTATTAGCCGCAGTTAAGTTACAATTCAGTACCCTATCCTAAAGCTTGCTGTTAGGACGGAATCTGCAGCTTGCAGTGAAAGCGCTTCCAGAGGGGAGTCTAATGAGGGCAAATATTTGATGGTAGCAGCTTCCCTGCGGGAGATACTCTCTTTGCCAAAATCGCTTTATTAGGCGAAAGTAAGTTACAATTCAGTACCCTATCCTAAAGCTTGCTGTTAGGACGGAATCTGAAGCTTGCAGTGAAAGCGCTTCCAGAGGGGAGTCTAATGAGGGCAAACATTTGATGTTAGCAGCTTCCCTGCGGGAGATACTCTCTTTGCAAAAATCGCCTTATTAGCCGCAGTTAAGTTACAATTCAGTACCCTATCCTAAAGCTTGCTGTTAGGAGGGAATCTGCAGCTTGCAGTGAAAGCGCTTCCAGAGGGGAGTCTAATGAGGGCAAACATTTGATGGTAGCAGCTTCCCTGCGGGAGATATTCTCTTTGCCATAATCGCCTTATTAGCCGCAGTTAAGTTACAATTCAGTACCCTATCCTAAAGCTTGCTGTTAGGAGGGAATCTGCAGCTTGCAGTGAAAGCGCTTCCAGAGGGGAGTCTAATGAGGGCAAACATTTGATCGTAGCAGCTTCCCTGCGGGAGATACTCTCTTTGCCAAAATCGCTTTACTAGGCGAAAGTAAGTTACAATTCAGTACCCTATCCTAAAGCTTGCTGTTAGGAGGGAATCTGCAGCTTGCAGTGAAAGTGCTTCCAGAGGGGAGTCTAATGAGGGCAAACATTTTATGGTAGCAGCTTCCCTGCGGGAGATACTCTCTTTGCCAAAATCTCATTATTAGGCGAAAGTAAGTTACAATTCAGTACCCTATGCTAAAGCTTGCTGTTAGGAGGGAATCTGCAGCTTGCAGTGAAAGCGCTTCCAGAGGGGAGTCTAACGAGGGTAAACATTTGATGGTAGCAGCTTCCCTGCAGGAGATAGACTCTTTGCCAAAATCGCATTATTAGGTGAAAGTAAGTTACAATTCAGTACCCTATCCTAAAGCTTGCTGTTAGGAAGGAATCTGGAGCTTGCAGTGAAAGCGCTTCCAGAGGGGAGTCTAATGAGGGCAAACATTTGATGGTAGCAGCTTCCCTGCAGGAGATATTCTCTTTGCCACAATCGCATTACTAGGCGAAAGTAAGTTACAATTCAGTACCCTATCCTAAAGCTTGCTGTTAGGAGGGAATCTACAGCTTGCAGTGAAAGCACTTCCAGAGGGGAGTCTAATGAGGGCAAACATTTGATGGTAGCAGCTTCCCTGCGGGAGATATTCTCTTTGCCAAAATCGCCTTATTAGACGCAGTTAAGTTACAATTCAGTACCCTATCCTAAAGCTTGCTGTTAGGAGGGAATCTGCAGCTTGCAGTGAAAGCGCTTCCAGAGGGGAGTCTAATGAGGGCAAATATTTGATGTTAGCAGCTTCCCTGCGGGAGATAGTCTCTTTGCCAAAATCGCATTATTAGGCGAAAGTAAGTTACAATTCAGTACCCTATCCTAAAGCTTGCTGTTAGGAGGGAATCTGCAGCTTGCAGTGAAAGCGCTTCCAGAGGGGAGTCTAATGAGGGCAAGCATTTGATGGTAGCAGCTTCCCTGCGGGAGATATTCTCTTTGCCAAAATCGCCTTATTAGCCGCAGTTAAGTTACAATTCAGTACACTGTCCTACAGCTTGCTGTTTGGAGGGAATCTGCAGCTTGCAGTAAAAGCGCTTCCAGACGGGAGTCTAATGAGGGCAAACATTTGATGTTAGCAGCTTCCCTGTGGGTGATACTCTCTTTGCCAAAATCGCCTTATTAGCCGCATTTAAGTTACAATTCAGTACCCTATCCTAAAGCTTGCTGTTAGGAGGGAATCTGCAGCTTGCAGTGAAAGCGCTTCCAGAGGGGAGTCTAATGAGGGCAAACATTTGATGGTAGCAGCTTCCCTGCGGGAGATATTCTCTTTGCCATAATCGCATTATTAGGCGAAAGTAAGTTACAATTCAGTACCCTATCCTAAAGCTTGCTGTTAGGAGGGAATCTGCAGCTTGCAGTGAAAGCGCTTCCAGAGGGGAGTCTATCGAGGGCAAACATTTGATGGTAGCAGCTTCCCTGCGGGAGATACTCTCTTTGCCAAAATCGCATTATTAGGCGAAAGTAAGTTACAATTCAGTACCCTATCCTAAAGCTTGCTGTTAGGAGGGAATCTGCAGCTTGCAGTGAAAGCGCTTCCAGAGGGGAGTCTAATGAGGGCAAACATTTGATGGTAGCAGCTTCCCTGCGGGAGATACTCTCTTTGCCAAAATCGCATTATTAGGCGAAAGTAAGTTACAATTCAGTACCCTATCCTAAAGCTTGCTGTTAGGAGGGAATCTGCAGCTTGCAGTGAAAGCGCTTCCAGAGGGGAGTCTAACGATGGCAAACATTTGATGGTAGCAGCTTCCCTGCGGGAGATATTCTCTTTGCCAAAATCGCTTTATTAGGCGAAAGTAAGTTACAATTCGGTACCCTATCATAAAGCTTGCTGTTAGGAAGGAATCTGCAGCTTGCAGTGAAAGCGATTCGACAGGGTAGTCTAATGAGGGCAAACATTTGATGGTAGCAGCTTCCCTGCGGGAGATACTCTCTTTGCCAAAATCGCCTTTTAAGCCGCAGTTAAGTTACAATTCAGTACCCTATCCTAAAGCTTGCTGTTAGGAGGGAATCTGCAGCTGCAGTGAAAGCGCTTCCAGAGGGGAGTCTAATGAGGGCAAATATTTGATGGTAGCAGCTTCCCTGCGGGAGATATTCTCTTTGACAAAATCGCCTTATGAGCCGCAGTTAAGTTACAATTCAGTACCCTATCCTAAAGCTTGCTGTTAGGAGGGAATCTGCAGCTTGCAGTGAAAGCGCTTCCAGAGGGGAGTCTAATGAGGGCAAACATTTGATGGTAGCAGCTTCCCTGCGGGAGATATTCTCTTTGACAATATCGCCTTATTAGGCGAAAGTAAGTTACAATTCAGTACCCTATCCTAAAGCTTGCTGTTAGGAGGGAATCTGCAGCTTGCAGTGAAAGCGCTTCCAGAGGGGAGTCTAATGAGGGCAAACATTTGATGGTAGCAGCTTCCCTGCGGGAGATACTCTCTTTGCCATAATCGCCTTATTAGACGCAGTTATGTTACAATTCAGTACACTGTGCTACAGCTTGCTGTTAGGAGGGAATCTGCAGCTTGCAGTGAAAGCGCTTCCAGAGGGGAGTCTAATGAGGGCAAACATTTGATGGTAGCAGCTTCCCTGCGGGAGATACTCTCTTTCCCAAAATCGCATTACTAGGGGAAAGTAAGATACAATTCAGTACCCTATCCTAAAGCTTGCTGTTAGGAGGGAATCTGCAGCTTGCAGTGAAAGCACTTCCAGAGGGAAGTCTAACGAGGGCAAACATTTGATGGTAGCAGCTTCCCTGCGGGAGATACTCTCTTTGCCACAATCGCATTATTATGCGAAAGTAAGTTACAATTCAGTACCCTATCCTAAAGCTTGCTGTTAGGAGGGAATCTGCAGCTTGCAGTGAAAGCGCTTCCAGAGGGGAGTCTAATGAGGGCAAACATTTGATGGTAGCAGCTTCCCTGCGGGAGATACTCTCTTTGCCAAAATCGCATTATTAGGCGAAAGTAAGTTACAATTCAGTACCCTATCCTAAAGCTTGCTGTTAGGAGGGAATCTGCAGCTTGCAGTGAAAGCGCTTCCAGAGGGGAGTCTAATGAGGGCAAATATTTGATGGTAGCAGCTTCCCTGCGGGAGATATTCTCTTTGCCAAAATCGCCTTATGAGCCGCAGTTAAGTTACAATTCAGTACCCTATCCTAAAGCTTGCTGTTAGGAGGGAATCTGCAGCTTGCAGTGAAAGCGCTTCCAGAGGGGAGTCTAATGAGGGCAAACATTTGATGGTAGCAGCTTCCCTGCGGGAGATATTCTCTTTGACAAAATCGCCTTATTATGCGAAAGTAAGTTACAATTCAGTACCCTATCCTAAAGCTTGCTGTTAGGAGGGAATCTGCAGCTTGCAGTGAAAGCGCTTCCAGAGGGGAGTCTAATGAGGGCAAAGGTTTGATGGTAACAGCTTCCCTGCGGGAGATAGTCTCTTTGCCAAAATCGCATTATTAGGCGAAAGTAAGTTACAATTCAGTACCCTATCCTAAAGCTTGCTGTTAGGAGGGAATCTGCAGCTTGCAGTGAAAGCGCTTCCAGAGGGGAGTCTAATGAGGGCAAACATTTGATGGTAGCAGCTTCCCTGCGGGAGATAGTCTCTTTGCCAAAATCGCCTTATTAGGCGAAAGTAAGTTACAATTCAGTACCCTATCCTAATGCTTGCTGTTAGGAGGGAATCTGCAGCTTGCAGTGAAAGCGCTTCCAGAGGGGAGTATATCGAGGGCAAACATTTGATGGTAGCAGCTTCCCTGCGGGAGATACTCTCTTTCCCAAAATCGCCTTATTATCCGCAGTTAAGTTACAATTCAGTACCCTATCCTAAAGCTTGCTGTTAGGAGGGAATCTGCAGCTTGCAGTGAAAGCGCTTCCAGAGGGGAGTCTAATGAGGGCAAACATTTGATGGTAGCAGCTTCCCTGCGGGAGATACTCTCTTTGCCATAATCGCCTTATTAGACGCAGTTATGTTACAATTCAGTACACTGTCCTACAGCTTGCTGTTAGGAGGGAATCTGCAGCTTGCAGTGAAAGCGCTTCCAGAGGGGAGTCTAATGAGGGCAAACATTTGATGGTAACAGCTTCCCTGCGGGAGATACTCTCTTTGCCAAAATCGCCTTTTTCGCCGCAGTTAAGTTACAATTCAGTACCCTATCCTAAAGCTTGCTGTTAGGAGGGAATCTGCAGCTTGCAGTGAAAGCGCTTCCAGAGGGGAGTCTAATGAGGGCAAATATTTGATGGTAGCAGCTTCCCTGCGGGAGATACTCTCTTTGCTAATATCGCTTTATTAGGCGAAAGTAAGTTAGAATTCAGTACCCTATCCTAAAGCTTGTTGTTCGGAGGGAATCTGCAGCTTGCAGTGAAAGCGCTTCCAGAGGGGAGTCTAAGGAGGGCAAACATTTGATGGTAGCAGCTTCCCTGCGGGAGATAGTCTCTTTGCCAAAATCGCATTATTAGGCGAAAGTAAGTTACAATTCAGTACCCTATCCTAAAGCCTGCTGTTAGGAGGGAATCTGCAGCTTGCAGTGAAAGCGCTTCCAGAGGGGAGTCTAACGAGGGCAAACATTTGATGGTAGCAGCTTCCCTGCGGGAGATATTCTCTTTGCCAAAATCGCATTATTAGCCGCAGTTAAGTAACAATTCAGTACCCTATCCTAAAGCTTGCTGTTAGGAGGGAATCTGCAGCTTGCAGTGAAAGCGCTTCCAGAGGGTAGTCTAATGAGAGCAAACGTTTGATGGTAACAGCTTCCCTGCGGGAGATAGTCTCTTTGCCAAAATCGCATTATTAGGCGAAAGTAAGTTACAATTCAGTACCCTATCCTAAAGCTTGCTGTTAGGAGGGAATCTGCAGCTTGCAGTGAAAGCGCTTCCAGAGGGGAGTCTAATGAGGGCAAACATTTGATGGTAGCAGCTTCCCAGCGGGAGATACTCTCTTGTCCATAATCGCCTTATTAGGCGAAAGTAAGTTACAATTCAGTACCCTATCCTAAAGCTTGCTGTTAGGAGGGAATCTGCAGCTTGCAGTGAAAGCGCTTCCAGAGGGGAGTCTAATGAGGGCAAACATTTGATGGTAGCAGCTTCCCTGCGGGAGATAGTCTCTTTGCCAAAATCGCCTTATTAGCCGAAGTTAAGTTACAATTCAGTACCCTATCCTAATGCTTGCTGTTAGGAGGGAATCTGCAGCTTGCAGTGAAAGCGCTTCCAGAGGGGAGTCTAATGAGGGCAAACATGTGATGGTAGAAGCTTCCCTGCGGGAGATAGTCTCTTTGCCAAAATCGCATTATTAGGCGAAAGTAAGTTACAATTCAGTACTCTATCCTAATGCTTGCTGTTAGGAGGGAATCTGCAGCTTGCAGTGAAAGCGCTTCCAGAGGGGAGTCTAATGAGGGCAAATATTTCATGGTAGCAGCTTCCCTGCGGGAGATACTCTCTTTGCCAAAATCGCATTATTAGGCGAAAGTAAGTTACAATTCAGTACCCTATCCTAAATCTTGCTGTTAGGAGGGAATCTGCAGCTTGCAGTGAAAGCGCTTCCAGAGGGGAGTCTAATGAGGGCAAACATTTGGTGGCAGCAGCTTCCCTGCGAGTTATAGTCTCTTTGCCAAAATCGCATTATTAGGGGAAAGTAAGTTACAATTCAGTACCCTATCCTAAAGCATGCTGTTAGGAGGGAATCTGCAGCTTGCAGTGAAAGCGCTTCCAGAGGGGAGTCTAATGAGGGCAAACATTTGATGGTAGCAGCTTCCCTGCGGGAGATAGTCTCTTTGCCAAAATCGCATTATTAGGCGAAAGTAAGTTACAATTCAGTACCCTATCCTAAAGCTTGCTCTTAGGAGGGAATCTGCAGCTTGCAGTGAAAGC
>NW_027207158.1:0-24486 GCF_032191515.1 Phaenicophaeus curvirostris
CAATAAAAATTTTCTTGTGTTGGAACCGGCTCCGGGGGGGGCAGAATCGGGGGGGGGGGCAGAATCGGGGGGGGCGGGGGGGCAATTGGACTCCCCCCGTGGGGCAAGAGTGGCTGCTGAGTCCTCCAGAGCAGTCGAGTTTGCCCCTCCGGGCGGCCTAGAGGGTTCCCGAGTCCTCCAGAGAAGTTGAGTTTGGTGTCTGAGCTGCCCAGAGAGGCCCAAGTCCTCGAGAGCAGTCGAAATTAGCCTCCGGGCTTCCTAGAGCGGCCCTGAGGCCTCCAGAGCGGTTGAGGTTGGCCTCTAGGCTTTCTAGAGCGGCCCCGGGTCCTCCAGAGCAGTCAAGTCCGCCCTCCAGGCTTCCTAGAGCGGTCCAGGAGCCCTCAGAACAGTCGGGTCCGCCCTTCAGGCTTTCTAGAGGTCCTCCAGAGCAGTCGAGTCTGTTCCTCCGGGATTTCCTAGAGCGGCTGCGCGTCCTCCAGAGCAGTCGAGTCAGTCCTCCGGGACTTCCTCGAGCGGCTCCGAGTCCTCCAGAGCAGTCGAGTCAGTCCTATGGGATTTCATAGAGCGGCTCCGGGTCCTCAGAGCAGTCGAGTCAGCCCTCCGGGATTTCATAGAGCGGCTCCGCGTCCTCCAGAGCAGTCGAGTCAGTCCTCCGGGTCCTCCAGAGCAGTCGAGCCAGTCCTCTGGGATTTCCTCGAGCGGCTCCGCGTCCTCCAGAGCAGTCGAGTCAGTCCTCCGTGTCCCCCAGAGACGTCGAGTCAGGCCTCCGGGTCCTCCAGAGACGTCGAGTCTGTTCCGCCCCCCCAAGCTTTCCTAGAACGGCTCCAGGTCCTC
This sequence comes from Phaenicophaeus curvirostris, assembly GCF_032191515.1. Lineage (NCBI taxonomy): Eukaryota > Metazoa > Chordata > Aves > Cuculiformes > Cuculidae > Phaenicophaeus > Phaenicophaeus curvirostris. The sequence continues at coordinate 835 of NW_027207158.1, forward strand.
CAGAGCAGTCGAGTCAGTCCTCCAGGATTTCCTCGAGCGGCTCCGAGTCCTCCAGAGCAGTCGAGTCAGTCCTCCGCGACTTCCTCGAGCGGCTCCGAGTCCTCCAGAGCAGTCGAGTCCCCGTTCCCAGAGCGGCGCGGGGCGGGTCCCGTCATGGCGCCCCCCGGGAGGCCCCGGCGGGAGCCGAACCCGCTGTTCGCTCGGTGGCTCCGCGAGTGGCGGGACGAGAGCGCCGGGACCCCCCGGGCCGGGGGCCTACGCCAGGGTGAGGGGGGACGCGGCTCCCAGTTCGATCCCAGTCGCTCCCAGTTTGGGGGTTGAGGGCCCAGTTGGGATCCCAGTTCGATCCCCTGCCTCCCAGTTTGGGGTTGGGCTCCCAGTTAGGCCCAGTTGGGGTCCCAGTTGGTCCCAGTCGGGGTCCCAGTGGCCCCAGTCTGTCCCAGTTTGGGGGTTGGGGTCCCAGTTGGTCCCAATTCAGGGCTTGGGGTCCCAGTTTGATCCCAGTTTAAGGGGTTGAGGTCCCAGTGGGCCCCAGTTTGACCCCAGTCGGTCCCAGTTTGGGCTCCCAGTGCTCCCAGTTCATCCCAGTATCAGGCCCTGGGGCTGTTCCCAGGCTGGGGGTCGGGCTCCCAGTGGCTCCCAGTGCTCCCAGTTCATCCCAGTATCAGGCCCTGCGGGCCCTGGGGCTGTTCCCAGTTTGGGGGTTGGGCTCCCAGTGGCTCCCAGTGCTCCCAGTTCATCCCAGTATCAGGCCCTGCAGGCCCTGGGGCTGTTCCCGCTGCCGCTGCCCTCGGGCTCGGCGGCCGCCGTCCTCCGCGGCTTCGGCCCCACCATCTGCGCTCGACTCGACCGGCGCCTCCGCCAGCACCGGCAGCGTGAGACTGGGAGGCACTGGGAGGGACTGGGAGGGACTGGGAGGCACTGGGAGGGGGACCTGGGGGGCAACTAGGGGGAATGGGAGGCGCTGGGAGGCACTGGGAGGGGGAGTGGGGGGCACTGGGAGGGACTGGGAGGGGAGAGGGGGGCACTGGGAGGGACTGGGAGGCACTGGGAGGCACTGGGAGGGGGAGGTGGGGGCATCTAGGGGGACTGGGAGGGACTGGGAGGCACTGGGAGGGGAGTGGGAGGCACTGGGAGGGACTGGGAGGGGAGTGGGGGGCACTGGGAGGGACTGGGAGGGGAGAGGGGGGACTGGGAGGGGAGAGGGGGGCACTGGGAGGCACTGGGATGGGAGCGGGGGGGGCACTGGGAGGGACTGGGAGGCACTGGGAGGGGAGTAGGGGGCACTGGGAGGGACTGGGAGGGGAGGGGGGGCTCATTAAGCTAATTAAGACACTAATTAGCTGCCCCCCCCCCCCAGGGCTCGGCCTCCCCCCGACCCCCCCCCGGGGCAGGGGGGGGAGGGGCACACGGAGCCCCCAGCCCAGCACCACGGCCCTGCTGCTGGCACTGAGCCAGGTGGGACTGGGAGCACTGGGAGGGACTGGGAGGGACTGGGATGGGACTGGGAGGGGTTGGGATGGGAGTGGGAGGGACTGGGATGGGACTGGGAATGGACTGGGAGCACTGGGAGGGACTGGGATGAGACTGGAAGGGACTGGGAGTGGACTGGGAGGGATTGGGATGGGAGTGGGGGGCACTGGGAGGGACTGGGATGGGACTGGGAGCACTGGGAGGGACTGGGAATGGACTGGGTGGCTACTGGGTGGACTGGGATGGACTGGGATGGGACTGGGAGCAGGCTTGTGGGGGACTGGGATGAACTGGGATGGCACTGGGATGAACTGGGAGGGGGGTGTGACCCCTCCCCTCCCCCAGAGCCCCCGGCCCCTCCCCCGCGCGGAGCTGCTGCAGCTGCTGGGGGTGAGTCAGTACCACCAGTACGTCCCAGTCCATCCCAGTACATCCCAGTACATCCCAGTTCCCTCCCAATCCCATCCCAGTCCATCCCAGTGCCCCCAGTCCCCTCGTGATCACATTCCAGTCCATCCCAGTGCTCCCAGTCCCCTCCCAATCCCCTCCCAGTCCATCCCAGTGCTCCCAGTCCCCTCCCAATCCCATCCCAGTCCATCCCAGTGCTCCCAGTCCCCTCCCAATCCCATCCCAGTCCATCCCAGTACATCCCAGTCCCCTCCCAATCCCATCCCAGTCCATCCCAGTGCTCCCAGTCCCCTCCCAATCCCATCCCAGTCCATCCCAGTGCTCCCAGTCCCTTCCCAATCTCCTCCCAGTCCATCCCAGTGCTCCTAGTTCCCCCCCAATCCCATCCCAGTCCATTCCAGTGCTCCCAGTCCCCTCCCAGTCCCCTCCCAGTCCCTCCCAGTCCCTCCCAGTTTGACCCCGTCCCCCCCAGGCAGCGTCCCAGGCCGCTCTGGACTCCCTCGTCCGTCAGCAACTGGTGCAGCGGAGCGGGCACCCCCCCCAGTATGGGAGGGCAACTGGGGGCACTGGGAGGAACTGGGAGGGCACTGGGGGGACTGGGATGGACTGGAGACGGCTGGGATGGGGGTGGGGGGGTACTGGGAGGAACTGGGAGGGCACTGGGGGGACTGGGATGGACTGGAGAAGGCTGGGATGGGGGTGGGGGGGTACTGGGAGGAACTGGGAGGGCACTGGGGGGACTGGGATGGACTGGAGAAGGCTGGGATGGAGGTGGGGGGGTACTGGGAGGAACTGGGAGGGCACTGGGGGGACTGGGATGGACTGGAGAAGGCTGGGATGGGGGTGGGGGGGGTACTGGGAGGAACTGGGAGGGCACTGGGGGGACTGGGATGGACTGGAGAAGGCTGGGATGGGGGTGGGGGGGTACTGGGAGGAACTGGGAGGGCACTGGGGGGACTGGGATGGACTGGAGAAGGCTGGGATGGAGGTGGGGGGGTACTGGGAGGAACTGGGAGGGCACTGGGGGGACTGGGATGGACTGGAGAAGGCTGGGATGGGGGTGGGGGGGTACTGGGAGGAACTGGGAGGGCACTGGGGGGACTGGGAGAGGAGACTGGGAGCACTGAGGTTGTACTGGAATAGGTTGGGAGGGGGTACTGGGAGGACTGGGGTTGTACTGGGATCCCTGGGGCTGCACTGGGGGGCACTGGGACTGTACTGGGAGGCACTGGGGCTGCACTGGGAGGCACTGGGGCTGCACTGGGAGAACTGGGGCTGCACTGGGAATACTGGGAGGTGCTGGGGCTGTACTGGGAGGCACTGGGGCTGCACTGGGAGGTGCTAGAGCTGTACTGGGAGGCACTGGGGCTGCACTGGGAATACTGGGAGGTGCTGGGGCTGTACTGGGAGGCACTGGGGCTGCACTGGGAGGCACTGGGACTGCACTGGGAGGTGCTGGGGCTGCACTGGGAGGTGCTGGGGCTGGACTGGGAGGCACTGGGGCTGCACTGGGAGGCACTGGGACTGTACTGGGAGGCACTGGGGCTGCACTGGGAGGTGCTAGAGCTGCACTGGGAGCACTGGGGCTGCACTGGGAGCACTGGGAGGCACTGGGGCTGCACTGGGAGGTGCTGGGGCTGGACTGGGAGGCACTGGGACTGCACTGGGAGGTGCTGGGGCTGCACTGGGAGCACTGGGGCTGTACTGGGAGGCACTGGGACTGTACTGGGAGGCACTGGGACTGTACTGGGAGGTGCTGGGGCTGTACTGGGAGGCACTGGGACTGTTCTGGGAGCACTGGGGCTGCACTGGGAGGCACTGGGACTGCACTGGGAGGCACTGGGGCTGCACTGGGAGGCACTGGGGCTGCACTGGGAGGTGCTGGGGCTGCACTGGGAGGTGCTGGGGCTGCACTGGGAGGCACTGGGGCTGCACTGGGAGGTGCTAGAGCTGTACTGGGAAGTACTGGGGCTGCACTGGGAGTACTGGGAGTACTGGGAGGTGCTGGGGCTGTACTGGGAGGCACTGGGGTTGCACTGGGAGGCACTGGGACTGCACTGGGAGGGGCTGGGGCTGTACTGGGAGCACTAGAGTTGCCCTGGGAGTACTGGGAGGTGCTAGGACTGTACTGGGAGGTGCTGGGGCTGCACTGGGAGGAGCTGGGGCTGCACTGGGAGTACTGGGAGGTGCTGGGGTTGTACTGGGAGCACTGGGGCTGCACTGGGAGCACTGGGAGGTGCTGGGGCTGTACTGGGAGGCACTGGGGCTGCACTGGGAGGTGCTAGAGCTGTACTGGGAAGCACTGGGGCTGCATTGGGTGTACTGGGAGGTGCTGGGGCTGTACTGGGAGGCACTGGGGTTGCACTGGGAGGCACTGGGGCTGTACTGGGAGCACTGGGGCTGTACTGGGCGGGCCCACCGGGAGCCCTGAGGTTGTACTGGGAGCCCTGGGGCTGCACTGGGAGCGTTGGGGCTGTACTGGGTTGTACTGGTTTGTACTGGGAGCCTCAACCCCTCCCCCCCCCCCCCCCCAACTCGCAGGTTCTCGCTGACCCCACGTGGCCGCGCGCTCGCGCTGCGCCTGGCCACGCCCCCTCCCGCGGAGGCCACGCCCCCTCCCGACGAGGCCACGCCCCACGTGACTGAGGCCCCGCCCCCTCCCGCTAAGCCCACGGGGCCTCTCCCTGAGGCCACGCCCCCTTTCGCTGAGGCCACGCCCCCTCCGGCTGAGGCCACGCCCCCCGCGCTGGAGCCCCCAGTCCTGTGAGCTCAGTGGGGGGGAGGGGGGCTCCTGGGACCCATTTTGGGGGGAGGGGGGGTCCTTTTGGGGGGGGAGGGGGGCTCCTGGGACCCATTTTGGGGGGAGGGGGGGTCCTTTTGGGGGGGGAGGGGCTCCTGGGAACCATTTTGGGGAGAGGGTCCTTTTGGGGGGGGGAGGGGTTCCTGGGACCCATTTTGGGGGGAGGGGGGTTCCTGGGAACCATTTTGGGGGGAGGGGGGTCCTTTTGGGGGGGGGAGGGGCTCCTGGGACCCATTCTGGGGGGCGGGGGGGTCCTTTTGGGGGGGGGAGGGGCTCCTGGGACCCATTTTGGGGAGAGGGGGGGTCCTTTTGGGGGGGGGAGGGGCTCCTGGGACCCATTTTGGGGGGACAGGGGGCTCCTGGGACCCATTTTGGGGGGAGGGGGGGTCCTTTTGGGGGGGGGAGGGGCTCCTGGGACCCATTTTGGGGGGGTGTCCTTTTTAGGGGTGGGGGTAAGCCTTTTGGGGGGGTCTGGGGTCTATATTGAGTGGGGGGGGGTCCCTGGGAGGGGGGGGGGACTATTTTAGGGGAGTCTCTCATTTTTTTGGGGGGGGGTCCTGATCGTCCCACCCCCTCCCCCCAAGGTTCGAGCTGCACCCCGGGGAGTTCGACATCGTCCTCTGTGTGGACACGGCCGAGGGGTGAGACCTCCCCCCCAGTTCCTACTGGGCCGGCACTGGGAGAGCCCCCCAGCACTCATGGGACCCCCAAGACCCACCATGGGACCTCCGGACACCCCCCCAGCACCCATGGGACCCCAAGACCCCCCTCCCCAGCACCTATGGGACCCCAGAACCCCGCCATGGGACCCCAGGACCCCCCCTCAGCAACCATGGGACCCCAAGACCCCCCCATGGGACCCCAGGACCACCCCCAGCACCCATGGGACCTCAGACCCTCCCCCTTGGGACCCCAGGACCCCCCCCAGCACCCATGGGACCCCAAGACCCCTGCCATGGGACCCCAGAACCCCTCTCCCAGCACCCACAGGACCCCAAGATCCCCCTATGGGACCCCAGGACCCCCCCCCCAGCACCCATGGGACCCCAAGACCCCCCCCCATAGGACCTCAGGACCCCACCCCAGCACCCATGGGACCCCAAGACCCCCCACCATGGGACCCCAGGACCTCCCGCCGTGGGACCCCAGGACCCCCCCCAGCACCCATGGGACCCCAGGACCCCCCAGCAACCATGGGACCCCAAGACCCCCCCATGGGACCCCAGGACCACCCCAGCACCCATAGGACCCCAAGACCCCCCCATGGGACCTCCGGACCCCCCCCCCAGCACCCATGGGACCCCAGGACCCCCCCCAGCACCCACGGGACCTCAGACCCTCCCCCATGGGACCCCAGGACCCCCCTCCAAGCACCCATGGGACCCCAAGACCACCCCCCATGGGACCCCAGGAGCCCCCCAGCACCCATGGGACCCCAAGAACCCCCCCCATGGGACCCCAGGACCCCCCCATAGGACCTCAGGTTCCCCTCACATCACCCATGGGACCCCAAGGACCCTTCCATGGGACCCCAGGAACCCCTCCATCACCTTTGGGACCCCAAGACCCCCCCCATGGGACCCCAGGACCCCCCCCCAGCACCCATGGGACCCCAGGACCCCCCCAGCACCCATAGGACCCCAAGACCCCCCCCCTAGGACCCCAAGACCCCAGCACCTATGGGACCCCAGAACCCCCCCATGGGACCCCAGGACCCCCCCCCAGCACCCATGGGACCCCAAGACCCCCCATGGGACCCCAGGACCCCCCCCCAGCACCCATGGGACCCCAAGACCCCCCATGGGACCCCAGGACCCCCTCAAGCACCCATGGGACCCCAGGACCCCCCCACCATGGGACCCCAAGACCCCCCATGGGACCCCAGGACCCCCCCAGCACCCATGGAACCCCAGGACCCCCCCCCAGCACCCATGGGACCCCAAGGACTCTCCCATGGGACCCCAAGACCTCACATAGGACCCCAGGACCCCCCCCCAGCACCCATGGGACCCCAAGACGCCCCCCATAGGACTTCAGGACCCCACCCCAGCACCCATGGGACCCCAAGACCCCCCATGGGACCCCAGGACCCCCCCAGCACCCATGGGACCCCAAGACCCCCCCATAGGACCTCATGCTCCCCCCCCAGCACCAATGGGACCCCAAGACCCCCCCCATGGGACCCCAGGACCCCCCCCCCAAGCACCCATGGGACCCCAAGACCCCCCATGGGACCCCAGGAACCCCCCCAGCACCCATGGGACCCCAAGGACCCTCCCATGGGACCCCAAGACCTCACATAGGACCCCAGGACCCCCCCCTAGCAGCCATGGGACCTCAGACCCTCCCCCATGGGACCCCAAGACCCCCCATGGGACCCCAGGAACCCCCCCCATCACCTTTGGGACCCCAAGGACCCTCGCATGGGACCCCAGGAACCCCCCATGGAACCCCAGGACCCCCCCATAGAATCTCAGGCTCCCTCCTCCCCACGACCACGTGATCCCCTTTAGCCCCGCCCCTTCTTCCTCAAGCCACGCCCCCTCCCTTTAGCCCCTCCCCTTTCTCAACCCCCAGGGCCCTGTGGCCCCTGCAGGCCACGCCCCCTCGGGCTCAAGCCACGCCCCTCGGCCTTAAGCCACGCCCCATGACCTTAAGCCACGCCCCCCTGCCTTAAGCCCCGCCCCTTCCTGAAGCCCCGCCCCCTCCAGGACCCTGTGGCCCCTGCTGAGCTCGGGCCCCCTCCCCGCCGTCCAGCGGCGCCTCCCGGTCGGGGACTTCGTGTGGGTGGCCAGAGAGACCAGCCCGGCCCCCGGTACCCACTGGGAGCACTGGGACGGACTGGGAGGGCGCGGGGAGGGGATTCGGGGCGCTGGGAGGGCACTGGGAGGGCACTGGGATGGACTGGGGGCACTGGGAGGGGACTGGGAGGGCACTGGGAGGAGATTGGGAGGGCAGTGGGGCGGACTGGGAGGCCACTGGGATGGACTGGAGGCACTGGGAGAGCACTGGGAAAGCACTAGGAGGGGACTGGGTTGGACTGGGGGCAGTGGGAGAGCACTGGGAGGGGGTTGAGAGAGCACTGGGGCGGACTGGGAGGCCACTGGGATGGACTGGGGGCACTGGGAGAGCACTGGGAGGGCACTGGGATGGACTGGAGGCACTGGGAGAGCACTGGGAAAGCACTAGGAGGGGACTGGGTTGGACTGGGGGCAGTGGGAGAGCACTGGGAGGGGGTTGAGAGAGCACTGGGGCGGACTGGGAGGCCACTGGGATGGACTGGGGGCACTGGGAGAGCACTGGGAGGGGGTTGGGAGAGCACTGGGGGAACTGGGAGGGGACTGGAAGGGACTGGGATGGACTGGGGGCACTGGGAGAGCACTGGGAGGGGGTTGGGAGGGGATTCAGGGGACTGGGAGGGGACTGGGAGGGACTGGGAGGGACTGGGGGCACTGGGAGGGCACTGGGAGGGGGTTGAGAGAGCACTGGGGGAACTGGGAGGGGACTGGGATGGACTGGGATGGACTGGAGGCACTGGGAGGGCACTGGGAGAGCACTGGGAGGGGGTTGGGAGGGAGGGGATTGGACTGGGGGCACTGGGAGGGGACTGGAAGGGACTGGGATGGACTGGGGGCACTGGGGGGGCACTGGGAGGAGATTGGGAGAGCACTGGAGGGACTGGGAGGGACTGGAGGCACTGGGAAAGCACTGGGAGGGGACTGGTTTGTACTGGGGGCCCTGGGGCTGCACTGGGAGGCGCTGGGGCTATACTGGTGTGTACTGGTGTGTACTGGGAGCCCTGAGGCTGTACTGGGAGATACTGGGACCGTATTGAGAAGTGCTGGGGCTGCACTGGGAGCCCTGGGGCTGCACTGGGAGCTCTGGGGCTGCACTGGGAGGCGCTGGGGCTGTACTGGGAGGCGCTGGGGCTGTACTGGTGTGTACTGGTCTGTACTGGGAGCACTGGTGCGCAGGGCGGCCCCCCCGGGAGCTGCTGCTGGACGTGGTCGTGGAGCGGAAGGCGGCGGCTGATCTGGGGCAGAGCCTGAGGGACGGACGGTACCGCGAGCAGAAGGTACTGGGAGCACTGGGAGGGACTGGGAGGGCACTGGGAGGGAACGGGAGGGGCTGGGAGAGCACTGGGAGGGACTGGGAGGGACTGGGAGAGCACTGGGAGGGACTGGGAGTTTACTGGGATGGAACTGGGAGCATCGAGAGGGACTGGGAGGGGACTGGGATGGGATTGAGGGGACTGGGAGGGGACTGGGAGGACTGGGAGGGGACTGGGATGGAATTGGGAGCACTGGGAGTAACTGGGAGGGGACTGGAAGGGACTGGGATGGGACAGGGAAGGCACTGGGAGGGACTGGGAGGGACTGGGATGGCACTGGGAGGCACTGGGAGGGACTGGGAGGGACTGGGATGGAACTGGGAGGGACTGGGAGGGACTGGGGAGGGACTGGGATGGAACTGGGAGGCACTGGGAGGGACTGGGGAGGGACTGGGATGGAACTGGGAGGGACTGGGATGGAACTGGGAGGGACTGGGATGGAACTGGGAGGCACTGGGAGGCACTGGGAGCTATGGAAAAGCATTGAGGGGACTTGGGGACGCGGGGGTGCTGGTGTTACTGGTCTGTACTGGTTCATACTGGTCCATACTGGTCTGTATGGGTCCGTACTGGCCTGTACTGGTGGGTACTGGTGGATACTGGTGGGCACTGGAGGGGTCTCGGGGTGCAGGAGAGCTGGTGTTACTGGTCTGTACTGGTCCATACTGGTCCATAGTGGCCCGTACTGGTCTGTATGGGTCTGTACTGGTCTGTACTGGTCTGTACTGGTGGATACTGGTGGATACTGGTGGATACTGGTGGATACTGGTGGGCACTTTGGGGGGCTGGGGGGTGCAGGGGAGCTGGTGTTACTGGTCTGTACTGGTCCATACTGGTCCATAGTGGCCCGTACTGGTCTGTATGGGTCTGTACTGGTCTGTACTGGTCTGTACTGGTGGATACTGGTGGATACTGGTGGATACTGGTGGATACTGGTGGGCACTTTGGGGGGCTGGGGGGTGCAGGGGAGCTGGTGTTACTGGTCTGTACTGGTCCATACTGGTCCATAGTGGCCCGTACTGTTCTGTATGGGTCTGTACTGGTCTGTACTGGTGGATACTGGTGGATACTGGTGGGCACTTTGGGGGGCTGGGGGGTGCAGGGGTGCTGGTGTTACTGGTCCATACTGGCCTATACTGGTCCGTACTGTTTTGTACGGGCCCATACTGGTCTGTATTGTCTGCTATGGGTCCGTACTGGTTTGTACTGGTCCTTACTGGTTTATACTGGTTTGTACTGGGGGCAGTTCCGGCTGGGGCGCTGCGGGCTGCGGCAGGTCCTGTTCCTGCTGGAAGCGCCGGGGGGGGCCGAGCGGCTGCCCCTCCCCCTCCCCTCCCTGCGCCAGGCGGCCGCCAACACCCAGGTGACCCCCAAAAACCCCCCCCGGGGACCCCAAAACCCCCCCCCGGGACCCCAAAAATACACCCCGGGACCCCAAAAACCATCCCTGGGACCCCAAAAACCCACCCTGGGACCCCAAAAATCCACCCCGGGACCCCAAAAACCATCCCTGGGACCCCAAAAACCCCCCCTGGGACCCCCAAAAACCCATCCTGGGACCCCAAAAACACCCCCCGGGACCCCAAAAATCCACCCCAGGACCCCAAAAACCATCCCGGGGACCCCAAAAACGCACCCCGGGACCCCCAAAAACACCCCCCGGGACCCCCAAAAACACCCCCCGGGACCCCAAAAATCCACCCCGGGACCCCAAAAACCATCCCGGGGACCCCAAAAACGCACCCCGGGACCCCCAAAAACACCCCCCGGGACCCCCAAAAACACCCCCCGGGACCCCAAAAATCCACCCCGGGACCCCAAAAATCCACCCCGGGGACCCCAAAAATACACCCCGGGACCCCAAAAACCACCCTGGGACCCCAAAAAGACCCCTCAGGACCCCCAAAATACACCCTGGGACCCCAAAAATCCACCCCGGAACCCCAAAAACCATCCCTGGGACCCCAAAAACCCCCCCCGGGACCCCAAAAATACACCCCGGGGACCCCAAAAACCCACCCTGGGACCCCAAAAACACCGCTGGGACCCCAAAACCACCACTGGGACCCCAAAAAGACCCCCCAGGACCCCCAAAAATACACCCTGGGACCCCAAAAATACACCCCGGGACCCCAAAAATACATCCCAGAACCCCAAAAACACCCCCCGGGGACCCCAAAAACCCACCCTGGGACCCCCAAAACTACCTCTGGGACCCCAAAAACACCCCCGGGACCCCCAAAAACAACACCGGGACCCCAAAAACACCCCCGGGACCCCCAAAAACAACACCGGGACCCCAAAAACCATCCCTGGGACCCCAAAAACCCCCCCCGGGACCCCCAAAAACCCATCCTGGGACCCCAAAAACACCCCCCGGGACCCCAAAAATCCACCCCGGGACCCCAAAAACCATCCCGGGGACCCCAAAAACGCACCCTGGGACCCCAAAAACACCCCCCGGGACCCCCAAAAACACCCCCCGGGACCCCAAAAATCCACCCCGGGACCCCAAAAATCCACCCCGGGGACCCCAAAAATACACCCCGGGACCCCAAAAACCACCCTGGGACCCCAAAAAGACCCCTCAGGACCCCCAAAATACACCCTGGGACCCCAAAAATACACCCCGGGGACCCCAAAAACCCACCCTGGGACCCCAAAAACACCGCTGGGACCCCAAAACCACCACTGGGACCCCAAAAAGACCCCCCAGGACCCCCAAAAATACACCCTGGGACCCCAAAAATACACCCCGGGACCCCAAAAATACATCCCAGAACCCCAAAAACACCCCCCGGGGACCCCAAAAACCCACCCTGGGACCCCCAAAACTACCTCTGGGACCCCAAAAACACCCCCGGGACCCCCAAAAACAACACCGGGACCCCAAAAACACCCCCGGGACCCCCAGAAACAACACCGGGACCCCAAAAACCCCCCCAGGACCCCCAAAAACACCCCCGGGACCCCAAATATACACCCCGGGACCCCAAAAATCCACCCCGGGACCCCCAAAACCACCCCCGTGACCCCCAAAAACACCCCCAAGACCCCCAAAAACCCCCTGGGACCCCAAAAAACACCCCCGGGACCCCCAAAACACCCCCGGGACCCCCAAAACCACCCCCCCGGGACCCCAAAAACCATCCCCCTGGGACCCCCAAACCCCCCCCCCGGGACCCCAAAAATACACCCCGGGACCCCAAAAACCCCCTTGGCACCCCAAAACTACGCCCAGGACCCCCAAAACACCCCCTGAGACCCCCAAAACCCCCCCCGGGACCCCCAAAAACACCCCCCCGGGACCCCAAAAACACTCTGACACCCCAAAACCCCCCCCGGGGACCCCCAAAACACCCCCAGGACCCCCAAAAACACCCCCTGGGACCCCAAAAACACCCCCCAGGATCCCAAAACCCACCCCCAGAGCCCCCAAACCACCCCTGGGACCCCAAAACCACTCCTGGGACCCCCAAAAACACCCCTGGGTCCCCCCCCAAACCATGGGACCCCCCCAGAACCTGCAGGACCCCCCCAAACTGTGGGGTGCTGGAGGGGTTTTTGGGGTGCTGGGGGTGGGTTTGAGGTGCCGGGGGGCTTTTTTTTGGGGTGCCGGGGGGATTTTGGGGTGCCAGGGGTGGGATTTTGGGGTGCTGGGGGGGTGTTGGGGTGCCAGGGGTGGGATTTTGGGGTGCTGGAGGGGGGGTTGTGGGGTCCTGAGGGGGAATTTTGGGGTGCCAGGTGGGTTTTTGGGGTCCTGGGGGGAGGTTTTGGGGTCCTGGGGGGAAATTTTGGGGTGCCAGGTGGGTTTTTGGGGTCCTGGAGGGAGGTTTTGGGGTCCTGGGGGGGAATTTTGGGGTGCCAGGTGGGTTTTTGGGGTCCTGGGGGGGAATTTTTGGGTTCTGGGGGTGTTTTTGGGGTACCAGGGGGTGTTTTTGGGGTTCTGGGGGGTGTTTTTGGGGTGCCAGGCTTTATTTTTGGGGTTCTGGGGGGGTGTTTTTGGGGTTTGGGGGGTGCTTTTGGGGTGCCAGGGAGTGGTTTTGGGGTTCCGGGGGTATTTTTGGGGTGTCAGAGAGTGTTTTGGGGGTGCCAGGGGGTGTTTTTGGGGTCCCGGGGGGGTTTTTTGAGGTGTTGGGGGTGGTTTTGGGGTTCTGGGGGTGGTTTTGGGGTCCCAGGGGGTGTTTTTGGGGTTCTGGGGGTGGTTTTGGGGTGCCAGGGGGTGGTTTTGGGGTGCCAGGGGGTGTTTTTGGGGTTCTGGGGGTGGTTTTGGGGTGCCAGGGGGTGTTTTTGGGGTGCTGACCCCCCTGTTTCAGGTGCAGGACGGTTTCGGGGTGCACTGGACGGGGGGGGCCCAGGACTCGGCTGCGTTTTTGGGGGTGCTGGGGGGGCGACTGCGGCAGAGATACAAGGTGGGGGGGGGGCAAAAATGGGGGGGGGGGGGCAATTGGGGGGGCTTAGAGGGTTTGGGGGGGCAAATGGGGGGTAATTGGGGGGACATGGGGGGGTTGGGGGGCAAAAAGGGGGATCGGGGGGTAAAAAGTGGGGTTTGGGGGGCAAAAAGGGGGGTCAATGGGGCAAAAAGTGGGGTTTGGGGGGCAAAAAGTGGGGTTGGGGGCAAAAAACTGGGGGTCGGGGGGCAAAAAGGGGGGTCAAGGGAGCAAAAGGTGGGGTTTGGGGGGCCAAAAGGGGGGTCAAGGGGGCAAAAGGGGGTTCAAGGAAAAGTGGGGTTCAAGGGGGGTAAAAGGGGGGTCAAGGGGGCAAAAAGTGGGGTTTGGGGGCAAAAAGGGGGGTCGGGGGCAAAAAGGGGGGTCAGGGGGGCAAAATGGGGGTCAAGGAAGCAAAAAGGGGGTTCAAGGGGGCAAAAGGGGGGCAAAAAGTTGGGCTTGGGAGCAAAAAGGGGAGTCAAGGGGGAAAAAGGGGGGTTTGGGGGGCAAAAAGGGGGGTCAGGGGGGCAAAAGGGGGTTCAAGGGGGCAAAAAGTGGGGTTTGGGAGCAAAAAGGGGGGTCAGGGGGGCAAAAAGGGGGGTCAAGGGGGAAAAAGTGGGGTTTGGGGGGCAAAAATGGGGGTCAAGGGAGAAAAGGGGGGTCAAGGGGGCAAAAAGAGGGGGGTGGGGGCAATTGGGGGGGCAATTAGGGGCATGGGGGCTCTGACCCCCCCCTCTTTTTGCCCCCCCCCCCCCACCAGGGCCGGGTGCTGCGCGCGTGGGGGGGGGACGTGAGGAGTCGGGGTCCCCCCGAGCCCCCGGGACCCCCTGCTCCCTCCTGCCCTTCGAGAGCCTGCGGGGGGGGGGCAAAAACCAGGTAAGGGGGGTAAAAACCGGGGGGGGGGGGCAAAAATGGGAGGGGGGGGCAAAAATGGGGGGGGGGCAAAAAATGGGGGGGAAGGGGGTAAAAGAGCCCCTGGGGGGGGTAAATGGGGGGGCTGGGGGGGGTAAAAGGGTCTCGGGGGGGGCAAATAGCGGGGGCGGGGAGGGTTGGGGGGTCCCAATTGTGCCCCCCCCTCCGGTTTTGCCCCCCTCATTTGCCCCCCCACCCCTTATTTACCCCCCATACCCCCCTATTTACCTCCCATACCCCCCTATTTATCCCCTCACCCCCCTATTTACCCTCTTTACCCCCCTATTTACCCCCTCACCCCCTATTTACCCCCCTCACCCCCCTATTTACTCTCCTCACCCCCTTATTTACCCCCTCACCCCCTATTTACCCCCTTTACCCCTATTTACCCCCTTTACCCCCCTATTTACCCCTTTACCCCCGTATTTACCCCTTAACCCCCCTATTTACCCCCCTCACCCCCCTATTTACCCCCTTTGCCCCCATATTTACCCCCTCACCCCCATATTTACCCCCTCACCCCCTGTTTACCCCCTTTACCCCTATTTACCCCCTTTACCCCCCTATTTACCCCCTTAACCCCCCTATTTACCCCTCACTCCCCTATTTACCCCCTTTACCCCCTATTTACCCCCCTTTACCCCCCTATTTACCCCCTTTACCCCCCTATTTACCCCCCTATTTACCCCCTTATTTACCCCCCTCACCTCCCTATTTACCCCCCTTACCCCCCTATTTACCCCCCTCACCCACTATTTACCCCCTTTACCCCCCTATTTACTCCCCATACCCCCCTATTTACCCCCTTTACCCCCCTATTTACCCCCTTTACCCCCCTATTTACCCCTTTACCCCCCTATTTACCCCCCATACCCCCATATTTACCCCCTCCTCCCCCTATTTACCCCCCTCACCCCCTATTTGCCCCCAGCCCCAGCGCGTGGGGGACGTTTGGCTGCGGCAGCTCCTGCAGGTCGGGGGGCTCGGGGGGGGCGCGGCCGCTGCCCTCGTGGGGCAATTCCCCACCCCCGCCAGGTACGGGGGGTAAAAAGGGGGGTACGGGGGGGTAAATAGGGGGGTGAGGGGGGTAAATGTGGAGATAAAGGGGGGAAATAGGGCAAGGAGGGGGTAAATGTGGGGGTAAAGGGGGTAAATATGGGGGTGAGGGGGGTAAATAGGGGATGAGGGGGTAAATAGGGGGTTAAAAGGGGTAAATATGGGGGTGAGGGGGGTAAATATGGAGGTGAGGGGGGTAAATATGGGGATAAAGGGGGTAAATATGGGGGTGAGGGGGGTAAATAAGGGGTTTAAAGGAGCTAAATATAGGGGTGAGGGGGTAAACAGGGGGTGAGGGGGGTAAATATGGGGGTATAGGGGGCAAAAAGAGGGGGGTGGGGGCAAAAAGAGGGGGTTGAGGGGCAAAAAGGGGGGTCTGGGGGGCAAAAGGGGGGTCTGGGGGGCAAAAAGGGGGGATTGGGGGGCAAAAAGGGGGGTCTGGGGGGCAAAAAGGGGGGATTGGGGGGCAAAAAGGGGGGTCTGGGGGCAAAAAGGGGGGATTGGGGGGCAAAAAGGGGGGTCTGGGGGGCAAATAGGGGGGATTGGGGGGCAAAAAGGGGGTTTGGGGGGTGAAAAGTGGGTCCGGGGGGCAAATGGGGGGTCTGGGGGGCAAAAAAGGGGGTTAGGGGTGTTAAAGGGGGGGTCTGGGGGCAAAAGGGGGGGTCTGGGGGCAAAGAGAGGGGTCTGGGGGGCAAAAAGGGGGGTTTGGGGGGGTGAAAAGTGGGTCCAGGGGGCAAATGGGGGGTCTGGGGGGCAAAAAAGGGGGTTGGGGGTGTAAAAAGGGGGGTCTGCGGGGCAAATAGGGGGGTCTGGGGGGCAATAAGGAGGTCTGGGGGGCAAAAGGGGGTTTAGGGGGTAAAACAGGGGGGTTGGGGGGCAAATATGGGGATCTGTGGGGCAAATAGGGGGGTCTGGGGGGCAAATAGGGGGTCTGGGGGACAAAAAGTGGGGGTTGGGGGCAAAACTGGGGCTTGTGGGGCTAAAAGGGGGGGTTGGGGGCAAAAAGAGGGGGGTGGGGGCAAAAAGTCGGTTTGGGGGGCAAAAAGAGGTGGGGGGGCAATAAGAGGTGGTTGAGGGCAAAAAGGGGGGTCTGGGGGCAATAAGGGGGGTTGGGGGCAAAAAGGGGGGCTTGGGGGCAAAAAGGGGGGTCTGGGGGGCAAAACGGGGGGTTCAGGGGGCAAAAAGGGGGGTCTGGGGGGCAAAAAGGGGGGTTTGGGGGGTGAAAAGTGGGTCCAGGGGGGCAAATGGGGGGTCTGGGGGGTAAAAAAGGGGGTTAGGGGTGTTAAAATGGGGGTCTGGGGGGCAAAAAGGGGGGTCTGGGGGGCAAAGAGAGGGGTGTGGGGGCAAAAAGGGGGGTTTCGGGGGGTAAAAAGTGGGTCCAGGGGGGCAAATGGGGGGTCTGGGGGGCAAAAAGAGGGGGTTGGGGGTGTAAAAAGGGGGGTCTGGGGAGCAAAAAGGAGGGTCTGGGGGGCAAAAAGGGGGTTTAGGGGGTAAAACAGGGGGGTTGGGGGCAAATATGGGGATCTGTGGGGCAAAAATGGGGGTTTGGGGTGCAAATGGGGGGGTTGGGGGGCAAAAAGGGGGGTCTGGGGGGCAAATAGGGGGGTCTGGGGGGCAAAAAGGGGGGTCTGGGGGGTGAAAAGGGGGGCCTGGGGGGTAAATAGGGGGGTCTGGGAGGCAAAATGAGGGGTTCAGGGGGCAAAAAGGGGGGTCTGGGGGGCAATAAGGGGGTCTGGGGGTTAAAGGGGGGGTCTGGGGGGTAAATAGGGGCGTCTGGGGGGCAAATAGGGGGGTCTGGGGGTAGAAAGGGGGGTCTGGGGGGTAAAAAGGGGGGTCTGGGGGGCAAAACGAGGGGGTTGGAGGGCAGAAAAGGGGGGTTGAGGGGCAAAAAGGGGGGTCTGGGGGGCAAATAGGGGGGTCTGGGGGGCAAAAAGGGGGGTCTGGGGGGCAACTAGGGGGGGTAAAAAGGGGGGGGGGCAGTTGGTGGGGCAGTTGCCCCCCCCCAGCCCGGTTCCTGCCCCCCCAGCCTGCTGGGAGCCCTGAGCTGCCCCTCCCCCCCCCCGCTCCGCGGCCTGCGCTGGGGGCCGCGCCGCAGGTAACTGGGACGTACTGGGACGTACTGGGACGTACTGGGACGTACTGGGAACCCCCCTGGGGGTGCTGGGGCCCCACACTGGGAGGGGCCGGGACCCCAAACTGGGGGGAACTGGGAGGAACTGGGAGCCTGAACCTCCAAACTGGGACACCCCCCCCCAAACTGGGATCCCCAAACTGGGAGGAACTGGGAGCTACTGGGAACTAAACTGGGAGGAACTGGGAGCCTGAACCCCCAAACTGGGATCCCCAAACGGGGAGGAACTGGGAGCCTGAATCTCCAAAGTTGGATCCCCAAACTGGGAGCAACTGGGAGCTACTGGGAGCCCAAACTGGGAGGAACTGGGAGCCTGAATCTCCAAACTCGGATCCCCAAACTGGGAGGAACTGGGAGCTACTGGGAGCCCAAACTGGGAGGAACTGGGAGCTACTGGGACCCAAACTGGGAGGAACTGGGAGCTACTGGGGACCCAAACTGGGAGGAACTGGGAGCTATTGGGGACCCAAACTGGGAGGAACTGGGAGCCTGAACCCCCAAACTGGGATCCCCAAACGGGGAGCAACTGGGAGATACTGGAAGCCCAGACTGGGAGGAACTGGGAGCTACTGGGGACCCAAACTGGGAGTTACTGGGATCCTCAACCACTAAACTGGGACACCCCCCCCAAACTGGGATCCCCAAACTGGGAGCAACTGGGAGCTACTGGGAATTAAACTGGGAGGAACTGGAGCTACTGGGACCCCAAACTGGGAGGAACTGGGACCCTCACCCTCCAAACTGGTTTCTGACCCTCCCAAACTGGTTTCTGTCTCTCTCAAACTGGTTTCTAACCCCCCAAACTGGTTTCTAATCTTCCAAACTGGTTTCTGTCCCTCCAAACTGGTTTCTCACCCCCCAAACTGGTTTCTGTCCCTCTCAAACTGGTTTCTCACCCCCCAAACTGGTTGCTCACCCCCCAAACTGGTTTTTGATCCCCCAAACTGGTTTCTGATCCCCCAGACTGCTTCCTGACCCTGCAAACTGGTTTCTGACCCCCCTAAACTGGTTTCTCACCCCCCAAACTGGTTTCTCAGCCCCCAAACTGGTCTCTGACCCCCAAACTGGTTTCTAACCCCCCAAACTGGTTTCTAACCCCCCAAACTGGTTTCTGTCCCCCCAAACTGGTTCCTGACCCTCCAAACTGGTTTCTAACCTCCCAAACTGGTTTCTAACCCCCCAAACTGGTTTCTGTCCCCCCAAACTGGTTCCTGACCCCCCAAACTGGTCTCTGACCCCCCCAACTGGTTTCTCACCCCCAAACTGGTCTCTGACCCCCCCCAACTGGTCTCTGACCCCCCAAACTGGTCTCTGACCCCCCAAACTGGTTTCTGTCCCCCCCAAACTGGTTCCTGACCCCCCAAACTGGTTTCCCCCAGGAGCCTGGGCCCCTCCCTCGCTGCCGCCCTCACTCGTCTCTACGGGACCGCGGGGCCCCTGCCCTGAGGGGCCCCTCCCAGTGCTCCCAGTACAGCCCAGTAAAGCCCCAGTACAGCCCGGAGCAGCAGCCACAGCTTTATTGGGGGGGGGGCAGCGGGAACTGGTGATACTGGGAGCACTGGGAGGGGTGCTGGGTGATACTGGGAGCACTGGGAGGGGTGGTGGGTGATACTGGGAGCACTGGAGGGGTGATGGGTGATACTGGGAGCACTGGGAGGGGTGGTGGGTGATACTGGGAGAACTGGGAGGGGTGGTGGGTGATACTGGGAGCACTGGGAGGGGTGGTGGGAGATACTGGGAGCACTGGGAGAGGTGGTGGGAGATACTGGGAGCACTGGGAGGGGTGGTGGGTGATACTGGGAGCACTGGGAGGGGTGATCGGTGATACTGGGAGCACTGGGAGGGGTGGTGGGAGATACTGGGAGCACTGGGAGGGGTGGTGGGTGATACTGGGAGCACTGGGAGGGGTGGTGGGAGATACTGGGAGCACTGGGAGGGGTGGTGGGTGATACTGGAGCACTGGGAGGGGTGGTGGGTGATACTGGGAGCACTGGGAGGGGTGGTGGGAGATACTGGGAGCACTGGGAGGGGTGCTGGGAGATACTGGGAGCACTGGTGTCACTGGTGTTACTGGTTTCACGGGTATTATCGGTCTCACCAGTGGTACTGGTTTTACTGGTGTCACCGGTTTTACTGGTGTCACTGGTGTCACTGGTTTTACTGGTGTCACTGGTGTCTCTGCGTCCACTGGTCTCACTGGTTTTACTGGTTTCACTGGTTTTACTGGTTTAATTGGTGTCACTGGTGTCTCTGGTTCCACTGGTCTCACTGGTTTTACTGGTTTCACTGGTGTCTCTGGTTCCACTGGTCTCACTGGTGTTACTGGTTTCATTGGTGTCACTGGTTGCACTGGTTTTACTGGTGTTACTGGTCTCACTGGTGTTACTGGTCTCACTGGTTTTACTGGTGTTGCTAATTTTACTGGTGACACTGGTTCCACTGGTTTTAATGCTGTCACTGGTTTAACTGGTGTCACTGGTGTCACTGGTGTTACTGGTTTTACTGGTTTCACTGGTGTCTCTGGTTCCACTGCAGTTACAGGTGTCACTGGAGTCACTGGTGTCACTGGTGTCTCTGGTTTCACTGGTTCTACTGGTGTCACTGGTTTTACTGGTTTCACTGCAGTCACTGGTGTTACTGGAGTCACTGGTTTCACTGGTTTAACTAGAGTCACTGGTGTCACTAGTTTCACTGGTGTTACTGGTTCTACTGGTCTCACTGGTTTTACTGGTTTCACTGGTGTCCCTGGTTCCACTGGTGTTACTGGTCTCACTGGTGTTACTGGTGTTGCTAATTTTACTGGTGACACTGGTTCCACTGGTTTTACTGGTGTTACTGGTGTCACTGGTGTCCCTGGTGTCACTGGTGTCACTGGTTCCACTGGTGTCCCTGGTGTCACTGGTGTCACTGGTTTAACTGGTTTAACTGGTGTCCCTGGTGGGGGGGGGCAGGGCGACTCGTGCCCGGAGCAGCGGCGCCTCCTGCCCCGCACGGAGCAGCAAAACCTGGGGGGGAGACACCTCTATAGGGGCCCCCCCGCGTCTATAGGGGCCCCCCCGCGTCTATAGGGGCCCCCCGACATCTATAGGGGCCCCCCACATCTATAGGGGCCCTCCCAGATCTATAGGGGCCCCCCCACATCTATAGGGGACCCCCCGCATCTATAGGGGCGCCCCCACATCTATAGGGGCCGCCCCCACATCTATAGAGCCCCCCCACATCTATAGGTGCCGCCCCACATCTATAGGTGCCAGCCCCGCATCTATAGGGGCCCCCCCACATCTATAGGGGCCCCCCACATCTATAGGGCTCCCCACATCTATAGGGGCCCCCCCCACATCTATAGGGGCCGCCCCACATCTATAGGTGCCAGCCCCACATCTATAGGGGCCCCCCCACATCTATAGGGGCCCCCCGACGTCTATAGGTCCCAGCCCCCCATCTATAGGGCCCCCCCCCACATCTATAGGGGCCCCCCCGCATCTATAGGGGCCCCCCACATCTATAGGGCCCTCCCCCATCTATAGGGGCCCCCCACATCTATAGGTGCCAGCCCCACGTGTAGAGAGCCCCCCACATCTATAGCTCCCAGCCCCACATCTATAGGGGCCCCCCCCCCGTCTATAGGGGCCCCCCCCATCTATAGGGGCCCCCCCACATCTATAGGTGCCAGCCCCACGTCTATAGGGGCCCCTGCACATCTATAGGGGCCCCCCCACATCTATAGGTGCCAACCCTACATCTATGAGTCCCAGCCCCCATCTATAGGTGCCAGCCCCCCATCTATAGGGGCCAGCCCCCATCTATAGGTGCCAGCCCCCATCTATGGGTCCCAGCCCCACATCTATAGGTCCCAGCCCCACATCTATAGGCGCCAGCCCCGCATATATAGGGGCCAGCCCCGCATCTATAGGTCCCAGCCCCCCATCTATAGGTCTCAGCCCACATCTATAGGTCGCAGCCCCACATCTATAGGTGCCAGCCCCCCATCTATAGGGCCCCCCCATCTATAGGTCCCAGCCCCCCATCTATAGGTCCCAGCCCCACATCTATAGGTGCCACCCACGCATCTATAGGTGCCAGCCCCCATCTATAGGTCCCAGCCCCACATCTATAGGCGCCAGCCCCGCATATATAGGGGCCAGCCCCGCATATATAGGTCCCAGCCCCGCATCTATAGGTCCCAGCCCCCCATCTATAGGTCTCAGCCCACATCTATAGGTCGCAGCCCCACATCTATAGGTGCCAGCCCCCCATCTATAGGGCCCCCCCATCTATAGGTCCCAGCCCCTCATCTATAGGTGCCACCCGCGCATCTATAGGTCCCAACCCCCATCTATAGGTGCCAGCCCACATCTATAGGTGCCATCCCCACATCTATAGGCCCCCCCCATCTATAGGCCCCCCCCATCTATAGGTCCCAGACCTCCAGCGCCGTCGGCCCCGGCTCCAGCCACGTCCCCAGCGTCACACTCTGTCCCGGCAGCAGCAGCGGCACCTGGGGGGGGACCCCGAAAATTTAAGGGGGGGGACCCCTAAAAAATTGAGGGGGGGCCCCAAAAATTAAGGGGGGGCCCCAAGAATTGAGGGGGGGGCTCAGAGATGAGGGGGGAGGGGCAGGAAAATGAGGGGAGGGGAGAAAAATAGGGGGGGGACAGCCTGGAATTTAATGGGGACCCCAAAAAATTGGGGGGGACCCCAAAAATTGGAGGGAGGGGGTAGAGAAATGGGGGGGGCTCAAAAATTGGGGGGAGGGGCAGAAAAATAGGGGGGTTACAGCCTGGAAATTAAGCGGGACCCCAGAAAATTAGAGGGGGACCCTAAAAATGGGGGGGGGTCAAAAATTGGGGGGGCACTAAAAAATGGGGGTGTCAGTCTAGAAATGGGGGGGACACCCCAAAAAATGGGGGGGGCACAAAAATAAGGGGGAGACCCCAAAAATTGGGGGGGACCCCAGAAAAAATGGGGAGTGGGCACAAAAATAGGAGGGAGACCCCAAAAATTGGGGGGGGACCCCAGAAAATGGGGGGGACACAGAGTAAAAGGGGGGGGAGAGACCCTAAAAATGGGGGGGGGGGGCAAAAAGTTGAGGGGGGGACCCCAAAAATTGGGGGAGGGGAGAAGAATAATGGGGGGGGGGGCATGAAAATAGGGGGGGGACCCCAGGATATGGGGGGGACCCCAAAAATGGGGGGGGTCCCTGTATTTCCAGGCCTTTTGGGGTGATTTTTGGGGGGGTTCCTCTATTTTGAGGCCTTTTGAGGTGATTTTTGGGGGGGTCCCTGTATTTCAAGGCCTTTTGAGGTGATTTTTTGGGGGGTCCCTGTATTTCGAGGCCTTTTGAGGGGATTTTTGGGGGGGTCCCTCTATTTTGAGGCCTTTTGAGGTGATTTTTGGGGGGTCCCTCTATTTTGAGGCCTTTTGAGGTGATTTTGGGGGGGGTCCCTCTATTTTGAGGCCTTTTGGGGTGATTTTTAGGGGGGGTCCCTCTATTTTGAGGCCTTTTGAGGTGATTTTTAGGGGGGGTCCCTCTATTTCGAGGCCTTTTGAGGTGATTTTTGGGGGGGTCCCTGTATTTCGAGGCCTTTTGAGGTGATTTTTGGGGGGGTCCCTCTATTTCGAGGCCTTTTGAGGTGATTTTTGGGGGGGTCCCTCTATTTTGAGGCTTTTTGGGGGGGGTCCCTATATTTTTGGGGTTTGGAGGCGTTTTTGGGGGGCGGGGGCTGATTTTTGGGGGGTCACCTGGAGGCAGGGGGGCTGCGCCCGGCGGGGGGGCAGCGCAGCAGCAGCAGGAGTTGGGGGGCCGGGGGGGGCCCCCCCAAAGGCAGCAGCAGCCGCAGCGTCAGGCGCAGCCGCGGGCCCAGGCCCTGCACCTAGAGGGGGGCACAAAAAACCATATAGAACCCCCCCTCCCCCAAAATAGACACCCCCCCCCAAATAGAAACCCCCCCCAAAAAAATACCCCCCCCCCAGACCCCCCCGAACACAAACTGAGCCCCAAAACCCCCCCCAAAGGTGCCCCCCCCCCCCCCAATTCAAAGGAACACTTAGGTGTTCCCCCAAAATCCATCCCCCCCTTCCGGAAGTAACACCCCCACGTGCCCCCCGCGTTTTTGGTTCCGACCCCCAATATGCCCCCCCGCCCCCATGGTTCCCCCCCACTGGTCCCCCCCAAATCCTTCCCCCCATGGTTCCCCCCTCATGGTTCCCCCCCACTATGGTAACCCCCCCAATGGTTCCCCCCACAAATGGTTCCCCCCCCCAAATTGTTCACCCTCCCCATGGTTCCCCCCGCAAATGGTTCCCCCCCCACAATGGTTCCCGCCCCCAATGG
>NW_027207159.1:0-24258 GCF_032191515.1 Phaenicophaeus curvirostris
CCCCTCCCCTCCCCTTTTTCCCCCCCTCCCCTCCCCTTTTTCCCCCCTCCCCTCTCCATTTTCCCCCCTCCCCTCCCCATTTTCCCCCCTCCCCTCCCCTTTTCCCCCCTCCCCTCCCTTTTCCCCCCTCCCCTCCCCTTTTTCCCCCCCTTATCTCACTTTTCCCCCCTCCCCTCCCCTTTTTCCCCCCTCCCCTCCCCTTTTCCCCCCCTTATCTCACTATTACCCCCTCCCCTCCCCATTTCCCCCCCTCCCCTCCCCATTTCCCCCCTCCCCTCCCCTTTTCCCCCCTCCCCTCCCCTTTTTCCCCCCCTTATCTCACTTTTCCCCCCTCCCCTCCCCTTTTTCCCCCCTCCCCTCCCCTTTTCCCCCCCTTATCTCACTATTACCCCCTCCCCTCCCCATTTCCCCCCTCCCCTCCCCTTTTCCCCCCTCCCCTCCCCATTTTCCCCCCTCCCCTCCCCTTTTCCCCCCTCCCCTCCCCTTTCCCCCCTCCCCTCCCCTTTTCCCCCCTTCTCTCACCGTCCCCCCCTCCCCCCGTTGTTGCCCCCCCCCCAGGTGGTGACGGGGGGCTGCGAGGCGGTGGAGATGACGCTGCGGCGCAACGGGCTGGGCCAGCTGGGCTTCCACGTGCAGGCGGACGGCACGGTGGCCGAGGTGGAGGACTACGGCTTCGCCTGGCAGGCCGGCCTGCGCCAGGGCAGCCGCCTCGTCGAGATCTGCAAGGCGGCCGTCGTCACCCTCACCCACGAGCAGATGATCGACCTCCTCCGCACCTCCGTCACCGTCAAGGTCCTCCTCATCCCGCCCCACGACGACGGCGCCCCCAGGAGGTACCCACCGCCGGGGGGAGATGGGGCTTCTAGGGACCCCCAGGAACCTCCTAGGGACCCCCAGGAACCTTCTAGGGACCCCCAGGACCCCTTGAGGGCCACCAGGAACCTCCTAGGGACCCCCAGGAACCTTCTAGGAACCTCCAGGACCCCTTGAGGGCCACCAGGAACCTCCTACAGACCCCCAGGAACCTCCTAGGGACCCTCAGGAACCTTCCAGGGACCTCCAGGACCCCTTGAGGGCCACCAGGAACCTTCTAGGGACCCCCAGGAACCTTCTAGGGACCCCCAGGACCCCTTCAGGGCCACCAGGACCCCTTGAGGACCTCCAGGCCTCCTTGAGAACCATCAGAACCCCTCTGAGAACCCCCAGGAACCCTCTGAAGAACCCCCAGGAAGCTTCTAGGGACCTCCAGGACCTCTTCAGGGCTACCAGGACCCTTCTAGGGATCCTCAGAACCTCTTGAAGACCCCCAGGAACCTTCTAGGGACCCCCAGGAACCTTCTAGGAACCTCCAGGAACCTTCTAGGGACCTCCAGGACCCCTTGAGGGCCACCAGGAACCTCCTAGGGACCCCCAGGAACCTCCTAGGGACCCTCAGGAACCTTCCAGGGACCTCCAGGACCCCTTGAGGGCCACCAGGACCCTCCTAGGGACCCCCAGGAACCTTCTAGGGACCCCCAGGACCCCTTGAGGGCCGCCAGGAACCTTCTAGGGACCCCCAGGAACCTTCTAGGGACCCCCAGGACCCCTTGAGGGCCACCAGGAACCTTCTAGGGACCTCCAGGACCCCTTGAGAACCATCAGAACCCCTCTCAGAACCCTCAGGACCCTCTCGCAGCCCCCAGACCCCAAGTAGATCCCACCAGGACCCCTTGAGGAGCCCTCAAGACCCTCTAGGAGCCCCCAGACCCCAAGCAGATCCCACCAGGACCCCTTGAGGAACCCTCAGGACCCTCTCGGAGCCCCCAGACCCCAAGCAGATCCCACCAGGACCCCTTGAGGAACCCTCAAGACCCTCTCGGAGCCCCCAGACCCCAAGCAGATCCCACCACGACCCCCTGAGGAGCCCTCAAGACCCTCTAGTAGCCCCCAGACCCCAAGTAGATCCCACCAGGACCCCTTGAGGAGCCCTCAAGACCCTCTTGGAGCCCCCAGACCCAAAGCAGATCCCACCAGGACCCCTTGAGGAACCCTCAGGACCCTCTCGGAGCCCCCGGGACCCAAGTAGATCCCACCAGGACCCCTTGAGGAACCCTCAAGACCCTCTCGGAGCCCCCAGACCCCAAGTAGATCCTACCAGGACTCATTTAGGGACCCTCAGGACCCCTCCAGAACCTCCTAGAACCCTTTTAGGGACCCTCAGGACCCGCTCAGAGCCCCCAGACCCCAAGTAGATCCCACCAGGACCCCTTGAGGAACCCTCAAGTCCCTCTTGGAGCCCCCAGGACCCAAGTAGATCCCACCAGGACTCCTTTAGGGACCCTCAGGACCCCTCCAGAACTTCCTAGAACCCTTTTAGGAACCCTCAAGACTCTCTAGTAGCCCCCAGACCCCAAGCAGATCCCACCAGGACCCCTTGAGGAACCCTCAGGACCCTCTCGGAGCCCCCAGACCCCAAGCAGATCCCACCAGGACCCCCTGAGGAACCCTCAGGACCCTCTCGGAGCCCCCAGACCCCAAGCAGATCCCACCAGGACCCCCTGAGGAACCCTCAAGACCCTCTCGGAGCCCCCAAACCCCAAGCAGATCCCACCAGGACCCCTTGAGGAACCCTCAGGACCCTCTCGGAGCCCCCAGACCCCAAGCAGATCCCACCAGGACCCCTTGAGGAACCCTCAAGACCCTCTCGGAGCCCCCAGACCCCAAGTAGATCCCACCAGGACCCCTTGAGGAACCCTCAAGACCCTCTCGGAGCCCCCAGACCCCAAGCAGATCCCACCAGGACCCCCTGAGGAACCCTCAAGACCCTCTCGGAGCCCCCAGACCCCAAGCAGATCCCACCAGGACCCCCTGAGGAACCCTCAGGACCCTCTCGGAGCCCCCAGACCCCAAGCAGATCCCACCAGGACCCCCAGGAACCTTCTAGGGACCCCCAGGACCCCTTGAGGGCCACCAGGACCCTCCTAGGGACCCCCAGGAACCTTCTAGGGACCCCCAGGACCCCTTGAGGGCCGCCAGGAACCTTCTAGGGACCCCCAGGAACCTTCTAGGGACCCCCAGGACCCCTTGAGGGCCACCAGGAACCTTCTAGGGACCTCCAGGACCCCTTGAGAACCATCAGAACCCCTCTCAGAACCCTCAGGACCCTCTCGCAGCCCCCAGACCCCAAGTAGATCCCACCAGGACCCCTTGAGGAGCCCTCAAGACCCTCTAGGAGCCCCCAGACCCCAAGCAGATCCCACCAGGACCCCTTGAGGAACCCTCAGGACCCTCTCGGAGCCCCCAGACCCCAAGCAGATCCCACCAGGACCCCTTGAGGAACCCTCAAGACCCTCTCGGAGCCCCCAGACCCCAAGCAGATCCCACCACGACCCCCTGAGGAGCCCTCAAGACCCTCTAGTAGCCCCCAGACCCCAAGTAGATCCCACCAGGACCCCTTGAGGAACCCTCAAGACCCTCTCGGAGCCCCCAGACCCCAAGCAGATCCCACCAGGACCCCTTGAGGAACCCTCAAGACCCTCTCGGAGCCCCCAGACACCAAGCAGATCCCACCAGGACCCCTTGAGGAACCCTCAAGACCCTCTCGGAGCCCCCAGACCCCAAGTAGATCCCACCAGGACCCCCTGAGGAACCCTCAAGACCCTCTCGGAGCCCCCAGACCCCAAGCAGATCCCACCAGGACCCCTTGAGGAACCCTCAAGACCCTCTCGGAGCCCCCAGACCCCAAGCAGATCCCACCAGGACCCCTTGAGGAGCCCTCAAGACCCTCTCGGAGCCCCCAGACCCCAAGCAGATCCCACCACGACCCCCTGAGGAGCCCTCAAGACCCTCTAGTAGCCCCCAGACCCCAAGCAGATCCCACCAGGACCCCTTGAGGAGCCCTCAAGACCCTCTCGGAGCCCCCAGACCCCAAGCAGATCCCACCAGGACCCCTTGAGGAACCCTCAAGACCCTCTAGGAGACCGCAGGACCCAAGTAGATCCCACCAGGACTCCTTTAGGGACCCTCAGGGCCCCTCCAGAACCTCCTAGAACCCTTTTAGGAACCCTCAAGACCCTCTCGGAGCCCCCAGACCCCGAGCAGATCCCACCAGGACCCCTTGAGGAACCCCCAGGACCCTCTCGGAGCCCCCAGACCCCAAGCAGATCCCACCAGGACCCCTTGAGGAACCCTCAGGACCCTCTTGGAGCCCCCAGACCCCAAGTAGATCCCACCAGGACTCCTTTAGGGACCCTCAAGACCCTCTCGGAGCCCCCAGACCCCAAGCAGATCCCACCAGGACCCCTTGAGGAACCCTCAAGACCCTCTCGGAGCCCCCAGACCCCAAGCAGATCCCTCCAGGACCCCTTGAGGAGCCCTCAAGACCCTCTCAGAGCCCCCAGACCCCAAGCAGATCCCACCAGGACCCCTTGAGGAGCCCTCAAAACCCTCTCGGAGCCCCCAGACCCCAAGCAGATCCCACCAGGACCCCTTGAGGAACCCTCAAGACCCTCTCGGAGCCCCCAGACCCCAAGCAGATCCCTCCAGGACCCCTTGAGGAGCCCTCAAGACCCTCTCGGAGCCCCCAGACCCCAAGCAGATCCCACCAGGACCCCTTGAGGAGCCCTCAAGACCCTCTCGGAGCCCCCAGACCCCAAGCAGATCCCACCAGGACCCCTTGAGGAACCCTCAAGACCCTCTCGGAGCCCCCAGACCCCAAGCAGATCCCACCAGGACCCCTTGAGGAACCCTCAAGACCCTCTCGGAGCCCCCAGACCCCAAGCAGATCCCTCCAGGACCCCTTGAGGAGCCCTCAAGACCCTCTCGGAGCCCCCAGACCCCAAGCAGATCCCACCAGGACCCCTTGAGGAGCCCTCAAGACCCTCTCGGAGCCCCCAGACCCCAAGCAGATCCCCCCAGGACCCCCTGAGGACCCCTCAGGAGCCCCCCAGGAGCCCTTGAGGTCCCTGAGGAGCGGTGTGGTGTCCTCCTCGGCAGGGGCTGGTGGGAGTCGCTGGAGTGGGGCCCCTCGGAGGCCAAGGCGGAGCCGGAGCCGTGTCCGTCGGGCTGCCGGCCGCCCTTCCGGAGCAGCCCCGGGTGGCAGTGGAGCGGCCCCGCCTCCCACAACCCCCCCCCGGGCCACGCGCGCCACGGGAGACCCGCCACGGGGACCTCCCGCGAGCCACCGGGCCTCCACGCCAAGAGGTCAGGGCAGGGGGGCATCCGGGGGGAGGTGGTGGGGATGGAGGCGGTGGAGATGGAGGTGGTGGGGATGGAGATGGTGGGAGGGGGTTGGAGATGATGGGGATGGAGATGGTGGGGATGGAGATGGAGATGGGGATGGGGATGGAGATGATGGGGGTGGGGATGATGGGGATGGAGATGGGGTTGGGATGGAGATGATGGGGATGGGGATGGAGATGGGGTTGGGATGGAGATGGGGTTGGGATGGAGATGGGGTTGGGATGGAGATGATGGGGATGGAGATGGAGATGGGGTTGGGGATGATGGGGATGGAGATGGGGTTGGGATGGAGATGGGGTTGGGATGGAGATGGGGTTGGGATGGAGATGGGGTTGGGATGGAGATGGTGGGGATGGAGATGGTGGGGACGATGGGTTTGGAGATGGTGGGGATGATGAGGATGGAGATGATGGGGATGGGGATGGAGATGGGGTTGGGATGGAGATGATGGGGATGGAGATGGGGTTGGGATGGAGATGATGGGGATGGAGATGGGGTTGGGATGGAGATGATGGGGATGGGGATGGGATGGAGATGATGGGATTGGGATGGGGTTGGGATGGAGATGATGGGGATGGGATGGAGATGATGGGATTGGGATGGAGATAATGGGGATGGTGGAGCTGGAGATGATTGGGGGTGGAGGTGGTGGATGTGGAGATGATGGAGGTGGAGATGATGGAGATGATGGAGGTGGAGGTGGTAGAGGTGGACATGATGATAATGGAGGTGGAGGTGGTGGAGGTGTTAGAGGTGGAGATGATGGAGGTGGAGATGATGGAGGTGGTGGAGGTGGTAGAGGTGGAGATGATGGAGATGGTGGGGGTGGGGATGATGGATGTGGATGGGGATGGATGGAGATGATTGATGGGGATGATTGATGGGGATGGAGGTGGTTGATGGAGATGGAGATGGTTGATGGGATTGGGATGGAGATGGGGATGGAGATGATTGATAGGGATGATGATTGATGGAGATGGGGGTGGATGGAGATGGAGATGATGGGGATGACGGAGATGATTGATGGGGATGGAGGTGGTTGATGGAGATGGAGATGGTTGATGGGATTGGGATGGAGATGGTGGATGGGGACGGAGACGATTGATGGGCATGGAGATGATGATTGATGGGGATGGAAATGATGGAGATGGAAATGATGGATGATGGTTGATGAGGATGATGGAGATGGTTGATGGATGATGAGGATGATGGGATTGGGATGGAGATGATGGAGATGATGGGGTGGGGATGATGGAGATGGGATGGAGATGATGGGATGGAGATGATGGAGGTGATGGGGATGGGATGGAGATGATGGGGATGATGGGGATGGGATGGAGATGATGGAGATGATGGGGATGGGATGGAGAAGATGGAATAGGGATGGAGATGATGAGGATGGGATGGAGATGATGGAGATGATGGGGATGGGATGGAGATGACGAGGATGGCGATGACGGGGCTGGAGCTGGTGGGGCTGGAGCTGGAGGGGCTGGAGCTGGAGGGGCCGGCGATGAGGACCCAAGCGGGAGCTGGGCCGCTCTCCTCCCCCGCGGTGCCCCCCCCCCCCCCCCACCTCCCCGTGAGGTCCCTGTCTCCGCAGGCCGGTGAGCTTCCCGGAGAGCCCCCACGGCCCCGGCGGGGCGGTGGCCGCGGCCGAGAGGCCCCAGCCCCACCGGCAACCCTCCGGCAGCTTCTCGGCCCCGGGCAGCGCCGGCACCGCCTACGCTCGCTACAGACCTTCTCCCGAGAGGCGAGTGAGCCCGGGGACCGCGCGGTGGGGGGAATTGGGTGGGGAGGGACCTCCGAGTCCATCCAGTCCCACCTCCCGCTGGATCAGGAGCTCCCAGCTCCATCCAACCTGGCCCTGAGCCTCTCCAGGGCTGGAGCAGCCACAGCTTCTCTTGGCTGGAGATGTTCTCCAGCTTCTTCAAGGTGGAGGATCACGAGTTGGGTTGGGAGGGACCTCCGAGTCCATCCAGCCTGGCCCTGAGCCTCTCCAGGGCTGGAGCAGCCACAGCTTCTCTTGGCTGGAGATGTTCTCCAGCTTCTTCAAGGTGGAGGATCACCAGTTGGCTTGGGAGGGACCTCCGAGTCCATCCAGTCCCACCTCCCGCTGGATGAGGAGCTCCCAGCTCCATCCAACCTGGCCCTGAGCCCATCCAGGGCTGGAGCAACCACAGCTTCTCTTGGCTGGAGATGTTCTCTGGCTTCTTCAAGGTGGAGGATCACAAGTTGGCTTGGGAGGGACCTCCGAGTCCATCCAGTCCCACCTCCTGCTGGATCAGGAGCTCCCAGCTCCATCCAACCTGGCCCTGAGCCCCTCCAGGGCTGGAGCAGCCACAGCTTCTCTTGGCTGGAGATGTTCTCCAGCTTCTTCAAGGTGGAGGATCACAAGTTGGGTTGGGAGGGACCTTGTAGCCCCCCTAGTTCCACCTCCTGAGGAACCGAGGTGGACGACCCCTCAGGAGGTTCTCAGGGTCCCTCCAGGTGGGTTCTCAGAGAGGAACCGAGGTGGACGACCCCTCAGGAGGTTCTCAGGGTCCCTCCAGGTGGGTTCTCAGAGAGGAACCGAGGTGGACAACCCCCCGAGTCCAAGGGAGAAGAACCTCCCTGGGGGCTGCTCCAAGCCAAGATGCCCTTGGCCTCCTTGGCCCCCTGGGCCCCTGCTGGCTCGTGTCCCACCGACCCCCCCAGGTCCTTCTCCTCCAGGGCCCTTTCCAGCCGCTCTCCTCCTCGCTGGAGCTGCCCCGGGGTTGTTGTTCCCCAAGTTCCTGCTCAGCTCTCCTCCCGTTGGTCTCAACCCACGGATCCAACCAGCTCAGATCCCTCTGGAGACCCTCAAACCCCTCCAGCAGCTCCACCCAGCTCAGCGTCATCTCCAAACTCGCTCAGGGCGCCCTCATCCAGGTCATGGATCAAGACCTTGAGCAGGGCTGGAGCCACCAAACCCTGAGGACCCCACTTGGCCTCCAGCCGGACTTAACTCCATCTCCCCCCACTCTCCGGACCCTCCATCCAAGCAGTTTTCCACCCAGGACCTCGTTGTCCTCTCCAGGCCCGCGGTGAAGGAGAAAGAGTTGAGGAAACATCTCAAAGGCTTTTCCCGTTGCAGGTTGGTGGCCGACGGCCTCTCCAGCGGCGACTCCTCCTCCGGAGGCCTCAGCAGCCACGAGGGCACCATGGAGAGACCCAAACCGGGTACGGGAGCCCAGGGGGGACCCCTCCAAACGGCTCCTGCGGGGCCTTCGCTGGGGCTTCTCGGTGACCTGGTCATGGTTGGCCTCTTCCAGAGCCGCTGTGGCACGTGCCGGCCCAGCCCAGGCTGCCGGGGGCCAAACGCTCGAGCCGGAAGGAGCCGACGGGGAAGGAGTCTCCAAAGCGGCCCTCGAAGGTGAGAACCTCGCGGTTGGATGGAGGTGGGAACCTCCTCGTGGTTGGAAACCTCCTCGTGGTTGGATGGAGGTGGGAACCTCCTCGTGGTTGGAAACCTCCTCGTGGTTGGATGGAGGTGGGAACCTCCTTGTGGTTGGAAACCTCCTCGTGGTTGGATGGAGGTGGGAACCTCCTCGTGGTTGGAAACCTCCTTGTGGTTGGATGGAGGTGGGAACCTCCTCGTGGTTGGATGGAGGTGGGAACCTCCTCGTGGTTGGAAACCTCCTCATGGTTGGATGGAGGTGGGAACCTCCTCGTGGTTGGATTGAGGTGGGAACCTCCTCGTGGTTGGATTGAGGTGGGAACCTCCTCGTGGTTGGATTGAGGTGGGAACCTCCTCGCGGTCGGACGGAGGTGGGAACCTCCTTGTGGTTGGATTGAGGTGGGAACCTCATGGTTGGATGGAGGTGGGAACCTCCTCGAGGTGGGAAACCTCCTCATGGTTGGATGGAGGTGGGAACCTCTTCGTGGTTGGAAACCTCCTCATGGTTGGATGGAGGTGGGAACCTCCTCGTGGTTGGATCGAGGTGGGAACCTCCTTGTGGTTGGATCGAGGTGGAAACCTCCTTGTGGTTGGAAACCTCCTCGTGGTTGGATTGAGGTGGGAACCTCCTCGTGGTTGGATCGAGGTGGGAACCTCCTTGTGGTTGGATGGAGGTGGGAACCTCCTCATGGTTGGAAACCTCCTCATGGTTGGATGGAGGTGGGAACCTCCTCGCGGTTGGATGGAGGTGGGAACCTCCTCGAGGTTGGATGGAGGTGGGAACCTGCTCGTGGTTGGATGGAGGTGGGAACCTCCTCGAGGTTGGATGGAGGTGGGAACCTCCTCGTGGTTGGATGGAGGTGGGAACCTCCTCGTGGTTGGAAACCTCCTCGTGGTTGGATGGAGGTGGAAACCTCCTCGAGGTTGGATTGAGGTGGGAACCTCCTCATGGTTGGAAACCTCCTTGTGGTTGGATGGAGGTGGGAACCTCCTCGTGGTTGGATGGAGGTGGGAACCTCCTCGTGGTTGGATGGAGGTGGGAACCTCCTCGTGGTTGGATTGAGGTGGGAACCTCCTCATGGTTGGAAACCTCCTTGTGGTTGGATGGAGGTGGGAACCTCCTTGTGGTTGGATGGAGGTGGGAACCTCCTCGTGGTTGGAAACCTCCTCGTGGTTGGATGGAGGTGGGAACCTCCTCGTGGTTGGATGGAGGTGGGAACCTCCTCGTGGTTGGATGGAGGTGGGAACCTCCTCGAGGTTGGATGGAGGTGGGAACCTCCTCGAGGTTGGAAACCTCCTCGTGGTTGGATGGAGGTGGGAACCTCCTCGTGGTTGGATGGAGGTGGAAACCTCCTCGTGGTTGGATGGAGGTGGGAACCTCCTCGTGGTTGGAAACCTCCTCGTGGTTGGAAACCTCCTCGTGGTTGGCTGGAGGTGGGAACCTCCTCGTGGTTGGATCGAGGTGGGAACCTCCTTGTGGTTGGAAACCTCCTCGTGGTTGGATCGAGGTGGGAACCTCCTCGTGGTTGGATCGAGGTGGGAACCTCCTCGTGGTTGGATGGAGGTGGGAACCTCCTCGTGGTTGGAAACCTCCTCGTGGTTGGAAACCTCCTCGTGGTTGGATGGAGGTGGGAACCTCCTCGTGGTTGGATTGAGGTGGGAACCTCCTCGTG
The DNA here is from genome assembly GCF_032191515.1 of Phaenicophaeus curvirostris. Taxonomy (NCBI): domain Eukaryota; kingdom Metazoa; phylum Chordata; class Aves; order Cuculiformes; family Cuculidae; genus Phaenicophaeus; species Phaenicophaeus curvirostris. The sequence goes on from NW_027207159.1 coordinate 10,312, forward strand.
GTTGGATGGAGGTGGGAACCTCCTCGTGGTTGGAAACCTCCTCGTGGTTGGATGGAGGTGGGAACCTCCTCGTGGTTGGAAACCTCCTCGTGGTTGGATCAAGGTGGGAACCTCCTCGTGGTTGGATTGAGGTGGGAACCTCCTTGTGGTTGGAAACCTCCTCGTGGTTGGATGGAGGTGGGAACCTCCTCGTGGTTGGCTGGAGGTGGGAACCTCCTCATGGTTGGCTGGAGGTGGGAACCTCCTCGTGGTTGGATGGAGGTGGGAACCTCCTCGTGGTTGGATGGAGGTGGGAACCTCCTCGTGGTTGGATGGAGGTGGGAAACCTCCGTGGAGATGCTGAGGAAGCTCTTTTCGGGGCCCCCTCGCCCCGGCGCTGCCCCCTCCGGGTTGTCCCCTCAGGTGGAGCCGCACTACTCCAGCCATTCCAGCAGCAACACCCTCTCCAGCAACGCCTCGAGCGGCCCCGGCGACGACCGCTGGTTCGATGGCCCCGACGGCCCCGAACCCGAAGGCGACTCGGGGCCTCGCGGCGGCTCCAGCGACAGCGGCGTCGACACCGCCCTCCCCGGCGCCTCCAAGGTTCCTCCTCGCGCGGCGGCCCCGCAGGAGAAGATCTCCAGAGCTTCGGGGGGGGACGAGGGCGCCCGGCGCGAGGTGTCGCCCGCGCTCGGCAAAGCTTCGCGGCACAAAGGAGGCGCCTCCGGCTCCAGCCCCGAGCCCTTCAAGCCACCCGGGTGAGTCCAGGCCCCTCGGGGCTTCTGAAAATCGTGGAACCTCTTAGATTGTCCTCGTCCTGTCCCCTCGGGAGAAGAGCCCAGCTCCCTCCTCTCCACAACCTCCTCGCAGGGAGTTGGAGAGAGCAACGAGCTCTCCCCTCGGCCTCCTCTTCTCCAGCTCCCTCAGCCGCTCCTCTTCTTCTCCAGCCCCTTCCCCAGCTCCGGGCTCTTCTCCGGAGGCTCCAGGCCCTCCAGGTTCTCCTCGGGGCCCAGAGCTGCCCCCAGGATTCGAGGTCGGGTCTCCCCAGAGGCCGAGGGAGAAGAACCTCCCTGGCCCTGCTGGAGAAACGGGGCTGGGAGAACCTCACAGGGTTCAACGAGGCCAAGAAGGACCCGGATGGGTTGAGAAATGGGGCTGGGAGAACCTCATGGGGTTCAACGAGGCCAAGAGGGACCTGGATGGGTTGAGAAATGGGGCTGGGAGAACCTCAGGAGGTTCAACGAGGCCAAGAGAGACCTGGATGGGTTGAGAAATGGGGCTGGGAGAACCTCTTGGGGTTCAACGAGGCCAAGAGGGACCTGGATGGGTTGAGAAATGGGGCTGGGAGAACCTCACGGGGTTCAACGAGGCCGAGAAGGACCCGGATGGGTTGAGAAATGGGGCTGGGAGAACCTCTTGGGGTTCAACGAGGCCAAGAGGGACCTGGATGGGTTGAGAAATGGGGCTGGGAGAACCTCAGGAGGTTCAATGAGGCCAAGAGGGACCTGGATGGGTTGAGAAATGGGGCTGGGAGGACCTCACGGGGTTCAACGAGGCCAAGAGGGACCTGGATGGGTTGAGAAATGGGGCTGGGAGAACCTCATGGAGTTCAACGAGGCCAAGAGGGACCTGGATGGGTTGAGAAATGGGGCTGAGAGAACCTCATGGGGTTCAATGAGGCCAAGAGGGACCTGGATGGGTTGAGAAATGGGGCTGGGAGAACCTCACGGGGTTCAACGAGGCCAAGAGGGACCTGGATGGGTTGAGAAATGGGGCTGGGAGAACCTCAGGAGGTTCAATGAGGCCAAGAGGGACCTGGATGGGTTGAGAAATGGGGCTGGGAGAACCTCACGGGGTTCAACGAGGCCAAGAGGGACCTGGATGGGTTGAGAAATGGGGCTGGGAGAACCTCACGGGGTTCAACGAGGCCAAGAGGGACCTGGATGGGTTGAGAAATGGGGCTGGGAGAACCTCATGGGGTTCAACGAGGCCAAGAGGGACCTGGATGGGTTGAGAAATGGGGCTGGGAGAACCTCACGGGGTTCAACGAGGCCAAGAGGGACCTGGATGGGTTGAGAAATGGGGCTGGGAGAACCTCATGGGGTAAAACGAGGCCAAGAGGGACCTGGATGGGTTGAGAAATGGGGCTGGGAGAACCTCACGGGGTTCAACGAGGCCAAGAGAGACCTGGATGGGTTGAGAAATGGGGCTGGGAGAACCCCTTGGGGTTCAACGAGGCCAAGAGGGACCTGGATGGGTTGAGAAATGGGGCTGGGAGAACCTCAGGAGGTTCAATGAGGCCGAGAAGGGCCCGGATGGGTTGAGAAATGGGGCTGGGAGAACCTCAGGAGGTTCAACGAGGCCAAGAGGGACCTGGATGGGTTGAGAAATGGGGCTGGGAGAACCTCACGGGGTTCAACGAGGCCAAGAGGGACCTGGATGGGTTGAGAAATGGGGCTGGGAGAACCTCATGGGGTTCAACGAGGCCAAGAGGGACCTGGATGGGTTGAGAAATGGGGCTGGGAGAACCTCACGGGGTTCAACGAGGCCAAGAGGGACCTGGATGGGTTGAGAAATGGGGCTGGGAGAACCTCATGGGGTTCAACGAGGCCAAGAGGGACCCGGATGGGTTGAGAAATGGGGCTGGGAGAACCTCATGGGGTTCAACGAGGCCAAGAGGGACCTGGATGGGTTGAGAAATGGGGCTGGGAGAACCTCAGGAGGTTCAACGAGGCCGAGAAGGACCCGGATGGGTTGAGAAATGGGGCTGGGAGAACCTCACGGGGTTCAACGAGGCCAAGAGGGACCTGGATGGGTTGGAGAAACGGGGCTGGGAGGACCTCACGGGGTTCAACGAGGCCGAGAAGGACCTGGATGGGTTGAGAAATGGGGCTGGGAGAACCTCAGGAGGTTCAACGAGGCCAAGAGGGACCTGGATGGGTTGAGAAATGGGGCTGGGAGAACCTCACGGGGTTCAACGAGGCCAAGAGGGACCTGGATGGGTTGAGAAATGGGGCTGGGAGAACCTCATGGGGATCATCTTTGAGGTCCCTTCAACCCTGAAGTGTTGGAGGAACCTGATCCAGAGGGAGGTGTCCCTGGTCATCTCCGTTGGTTGGAACTGGATCATCTTTGAGGTCCCTTCCAACCGAACCTCTTCTCTGGTTGGTCTCAGCCCATCAATCCAACCTCTCCAGCTCCCTCTGGAGAACCTCAAAGCCCTCGAGAAGATCCTCCCGGCTCCGTCTCATCCCCAAACCTCCTAAAAGTCCTTCCAGGACCTTCCCCCGGGGTCACGGATGGAGACGTTGGACCCAGCCCTGGGGGGACACCCCTGGGGGCCGCTCTCCGGCTGGAGTTAACTCCAGGTTTGGGGGGGGAACGGTGCCTACACCCCCTTTTTTTCCGCTCAGTCTGGATTGTCTCGTCCCCCAGCGCCGCCGCCCGGCTGGGCTGTTCGGGCTCCGAGCCCCCCCGAGCCCCCCAGCTCTCGGCGTCCGTCCCCAAATCCTTCTTCTCCAGACAAGGGGGCAGGAGCAAACAGGCCGGGGGGGCCAGACGCGCCGAGGAGCCCCCGGAACCCCAAAAGTGAGGATTGAGGGGGGACGGGACCCCAAAAAGGGCTCCTGCTGGGAGCCACAATCCGGACTGGGGGGTTGGGATTGGGGGATCGGATTGGGGGGTTGGGTTTGGGGAGTTGGGATTGGGGGATCGGGATTGGGGGGTCGGGATTGGGGGGTCGGGATTGGGGGGTTGGGATTGGGGGGTTGGGATTGGGGGGATCGGGATTGGGGGGTTGGGATTGGGGGGTTGGGATTGGGGGGATCGGGATTGGGGGGTTGGGATTGGGGGGTTGGGATTGGGGGGTCGGGATTGGGGGGATTGGGATTGGGGGATCGGGATTGGGGGATTGGGATTGGGGGATCGGGATTGGGGGATTGGGATGGGGGATCGGGATTGGGGGGATCGGGATTGGGGGATTGGGATTGGGGGATCGGGATTGGGGCGTTGGGATTGGGGAGTTGGGATTGGGGGATCGGGATTGGGGGATCGGGATTGGGGGGTCGGGATTGGGGGATCGGGATTGGGGCGTTGGGATTGGGGGGTCGGGATTGGGGGATCGGGATTGGGGGATCGGGATTGGGGGGATCGGGATTGGGGGATTGGGATTGGGGGATTGGGATTGGGGAGTTGGGATTGGGGGTTCAGGATTGGGGGGATCGGGATTGGGGGGATCGGGATTGGGGGGATTGGGATTGGGGGATCGGGATTGGGGGGATCGGGATTGGGGGGATTGGGATTGGGGGGATCGGGATTGGGGGGGGATCGGGATTGGGGGATCGGGATTGGGGGATTGGGATTGGGGGATCGGGATTGGGGGGATCGGGATTGGGGGGCTCCAGATTAGAGGGATCCGGACTGGGGGGAATCCAGATTAGAGGGATCCGGATTAGAGGGATCCGGATTGGGGGGCTCCAGATTAGAGGGATCCGGATTAGGGGGGATCCAGATTGGGGGGAATCCAGATTAGAGGGGTCCGGATTGGGGGGCTCCAGATTAGGGGGCTCCAGATTGGGGGGCTCCAGCTTAGAGGGATCGGGATTGGGGGGGCTCCAGATTAGAGGGATCGGGATTGGGGGGGCTCCAGATTAGAGGGATCTGGATTGGGGGGCTCCAGATTAGAGGGATCTGGATTGGGGGGGCTCCAGATTAGAGGGCTCCAGATTGGGGGGCTCCAGATTAGAGGGATCCGGATTGGGGGGCTCCAGATTAGAGGGATCCGGATTGGGGGGCTCCAGATTAGAGGGATCGGGATTGGGGGGCTCCAGATTAGAGGGATCGGGATTGGGGGGGCTCCAGATTAGAGGGATCCGGATTAGAGGGATCCGGATTGGGGGGCTCCAGATTAGAGGGATCTGGATTGGAGGGGCTCCAGATTAGAGGGATCTGGATTGGAGGGGCTCCAGATTAGAGGGATCTGGATTGGGGGCTCCAGATTAGAGGGATTGGGATTGGGGGGCTCCAGATTAGAGGGCTCCAGATTGGGGGGCTCCAGATTAGAGGGCTCCGGATTGGGGGGCTCCAGATTAGAGGGCTCGGGACTGGAGGGGCTCCAGATTAGAGGGCTCCATATTGGGGGGCTCCAGATTAGAGGGATCCGGATTGGGGGGCTCCAGCTTAGAGGGATCCGGATTGGGGGGCTCCAGATTAGAGGGATCCGGATTGGGGGGCTCCAGATTAGAGGGATCGGGACTGGAGGGGCTCCAGATTAGAGGGATCCGGATTAGAGGGATCCGGATTGAGGGGCTCCAGATTAGAGGGATCCAGATTGGGAGGCTCCAGATTAGAGGGATCCAGATTGGAGGGGCTCCAGATTAGAGGGATCCAGATTAGAGGGATCCGGATTGAGGGGCTCCAGATTAGAGGGATCCAGATTAGAGGGATCCGGATTAGAGGGATCCGGATTGGAGGGGCTCCAGATTAGAGGGATCCGGATTGAGGGGCTCCAGATTAGAGGGATCCGGATTGGGGGGCTCCAGATTAGAGGGATCCAGATTGGAGGGGCTCCAGATTAGAGGGATCCGGATTGGGGGGGCTCCAGATTAGAGGGATCGGGATTGGGGGGGCTCCATATTAGAGGGATCGGGATTGGGGGGGCTCCAGATTAGAGGGATCCGGATTGGGGGGCTCCAGATTAGAGGGATCGGGATTGGGGGGGCTCCAGATTAGAGGGATCCAGATTGGAGGGGCTCCAGATTAGAGGGATCGGGATTGGGGGGGCTCCAGATTAGAGGGATCCGGATTGGGGGGCTCCAGATTAGAGGGATCCGGATTGGGGGGCTCCATATTAGAGGGATCGGGATTGGGGGGGCTCCAGATTAGAGGGATCCGGATTGGGGGGCTCCAGATTAGAGGGATCGGGATTGGGGGGGCTCCAGATTAGAGGGATCCAGATTGGAGGGGCTCCAGATTAGAGGGATCGGGATTGGGGGGGCTCCAGATTAGAGGGATCCGGATTGGGGGGCTCCAGATTAGAGGGATCCGGATTGGGGGGCTCCAGATTAGAGGGATCGGGATTGGGGGGGCTCCAGATTAGAGGGATCCGGATTAGAGGGATCCAGATTGGAGGGGCTCCAGATTAGAGGGATCCGGATTGGGGGGCTCCAGATTAGAGGGATCTGGATTGTGGACTCCAGATTAGAGGGATCCCTCTTGGGGGCTCCAGATTAGAGGGATCCAGATTAGAGGGATCCGGATTGGGGGGCTCCAGATTAGAGGGATCCAGATTGGAGGGGCTCCAGATTAGAGGGATCCGGATTGGGGGGGCTCCAGATTAGAGGGATCCGAATTGAGGGGCTCCAGATTAGAGGGATCTGGATTGGGGGGCTCCAGATTAGAGGGATCGGGATTGGGGGGCTCCAGATTAGAGGGCTCTGGATTGGGGGGGCTCCAGATTAGAGGGATCTGGATTGAGGGGCTCCAGATTAGAGGGCTCCAGATTAGAGGGCTCGGGCTTGGGGGGGCTCCAGCTTAGAGGGCTCCGGATTAGAGGGCTCGGGCTTGGGGGGCTCCGGGCGGGGGGTGATGTGGGCTCCCGGGGTCCCCGCAGGCCGGGGGAGGCGGCGGGCGCCAGGAACGTCTTCGGGCAGCCGCGGCTGCGGGCGTCGCTGCGGGATCTGCGCTCGCCGCGCCGCAGCCACAAATCCACCTTCGAGGACGACCTCAAGCGCCTCATCCTGATGGACAACGCCGCCCCCGAGCCCCCGCGAGACACGGTCGGGGATCGGGATGGGGGGGATCGGGACTGGGGGGATCCGGATTGGGGGGATCCGGCTTTGAGCTGGGATCTGGATTAGGGGGGGATCCGGATTAGGGGGATCCTGCTTTGAGCTGGGATCTGGATTAGGGGGGATCCGGATTGGGGGGATCTTGCTTTGAGCTGGGATCTGGATTAGGGGGGATCCGGCTTTGAGCTGGGATCTGGATTAGGGGGGATCCGGCTTTGAGCTGGGATCTGGATTAGGGGGGATCCGGATTAGGGGGATCCTGCTTTGAGCTGGGATCTGGATTGGGGGGATCCTGCTTTGAGCTGGGATCTGGATTGGGGGGGATCCGGATTAGGGGGATCCGGCTTTGAGCTGGGATCTGGATTAGGGGGGATCCGGATTGGGGGGATCCGGCTTTGAGCTGGGATCTGGATTGGGGGGGATCCGGATTGGGGGTATCCGGCTTTGTGCTGGGATCTGGATTAGGGGGGGATCTGGGTTAGGGTGATCAGGATTGGGGGGATCCGGCTTTGAGCTGGGATCTGGATTAGGGGGGGATCCGGATTTGAGCTGGGATCTGGATTAGGGGGGGATCTGGGTTAGGGTGTTCAGGATTGGGGGGATCCGGCTTTGAGCTGGGATCTGGATTAGGGGGGGATCCGGATTTGAGCTGGGATCTGGATTAGGGGGGGATCCGGATTGGGGGGATCTGGCTTTGAGCTGGGATCTGGATTAGGGGGGATCCGGATTGGGGGGATCCTGCTTTGAGCTGGGATCTGGATTAGGGGGGATCCGGATTAGGAGGATCCTGCTTTGAGCTGGGATCCGGATTAGGGGGGATCCGGATCGGGGGGATCCGGCTTTGAGCTGGGGTCCGGATTAGGGGGATCTGGCTTTGAGCTGGGATCTGGATTAGGGGGGATCCGGATTAGGGGGATCCTGCTTTGAGCTGGGATTTGGATTAGGGGGATCCTGCTTTGAGCTGGGATCTGGATTAGGGGGGATCCGGATTAGGGGGATCCTGCTTTGAGCTGGGATCTGGATTAGGGGGGAGCCGGATTAGGGGGATCTGGCTTTGAGCTGGGATCTGGATTAGGGGGGATCCGGATTGGGGGGATCTTGCTTTGAGCTGGGATCTGGATTAGGGGGGGATCTGGGTTAGGGTGATCGGGATTGGGGGGATCCTGCTTTGAGCTGGGATCTGGATTAGGGGGGGATCCGGATTAGGGGGATCCTGCTTTGAGCTGGGATCTGGATTAGGGGGGATCCGGATTAGGGGGATCTGGCTTTGAGCTGGGATCTGGATTGGGGGGGATCCGGATTAGGGGGATCTGGCTTTGAGCTGGGATCTGGATTAGGGGGGATCTGGATTAGGGGGATCCTGCTTTGAGCTGGGATCTGGATTGGGGGGGATCCGGATTAGGGGGATCTGGCTTTGAGCTGGGATCTGGATTAGGGGGGGATCTGGGTTAGGGGGATCAGGATTGGGGGGATCCTGCTTTGAGCTGGGATCTGGATTAGGGGGGGATCCGGATTAGGGGGATCCTGCTTTGAGCTGGGATCTGGATTAGGGGGGGAACTGGGTTAGGGTGATCAGGATTGGGGGGATCCTGCTGTGAGCTGGGATCTGGATTAGGGGGGATCCGGATTGGGGGGATCCTGCTGTGAGCTGGGATCTGGATTAGGGGGGGATCCGAATTGGGAGGATCCGTATTAGAGGACTTGAGATTGAGAGGATCCTGATTAGGGGAATGTGGATTGAGAGGGATCCGGATAAGGGGGGCGTCTGGATTAGGGGTGTCTGGATTGGGAGGGATCTGGATTAGGGGACTCTGGATTGGGAGGGGTCGGGATTAGGGGAATCCGGATTGGGAGGGATCGAGATTTGTGGAATCCGGATTGGGAGGGGTCGGGATTAGGGGAATCCGGATTGAGAGGGATCGGGATTAGGGGACTCCGGATTGGGAGGGTCTGGATTAGGGGACTCCGGATTGGGAGGGATCAGGATTAGGGGACTCCGGATTGGGAGGGATCGGGATTAGGGGACTCTGAATTGAGAGGGATCGGGATTAGGGGACTCCGGATTGAGAGGGATTTGGATTAGGGGACTCCGGATTGGGAGGGGTGGGGATTAGGGGACTCCGGATTGGGAGGGGTCGGGATTAGGGGACTCCGGATTGGGAGGGGTCGGGATTAGGGGACTCTGGATTGGGAGGGGTCGGGATTAGGGGACTCCGGATTGGGAGGGGTCGGGATTAGGGGACTCCGGATTGGGAGGGATCAGGATTAGGGGACTCCGGATTGGGAGGGATCGGGATTAGGGGACTCCGGATTGGGAGGGGTCGGGATTAGGGGACTCCGGATTGAGAGGGATCGGGATTAGGGGACTCCGGATTGGGAGGGGTCGGGATTAGGGGACTCCGGGTTGGGAGGGGTCGGGATTAGGGGACTCCGGATTGGGAGGGGTCGGGATTAGGGGACTCCGGATTGGGAGGGGTGGGGATTAGGGGACTCCGGGTTGGGAGGGGTGGGGATTAGGGGCCGTCTGGGTCCCGGGAGGCTGTTTCGGACGCTCCGTCGGGGCCCGCAGGCGCCGGGGCTGCCGCGGACGCTGTCTGACGAGAGCCTGTGCGGCGGGCGGCGCGAGGCGGCTCTGGGCGCGGCGCCGGCCTCGCTGGACACCGACGTCCTCCTGGCCGCCCCCTTCCCCTGCGGCACCTTGCCGGGGCGCCGCCAGCCCCCCCAGAGCCTCCCCGAGCGCAAAGGTGAGAGGGAACCCCCCCCCCCACCCCGCCGGCTCCCTCGGAGGAGACGCCGCGGTTCTGGGGGGGGGTCGGGGCCGTCACCGTCCCCCTTCGCTTCGGCAGCCGCCATCTCGGCCTCCGAGTTGGCCTTGGACAAACCGGCCCTGAGGAGGATGGAGCCCGGGCTGATGCCGCTGCCGGACACGGCGAGCGGCCTGGAGTGGGCCAGCTTGGTCAACGCCGCCAAGGCCTACGAGGGTGAGGGGGGCAGCGCCCCAAAAACCGCCCCGGCCTGGCCTGAAATCATCCCTGAAGGGCCCTCGTCCCGCTAGAAAGTCCCTCGTCCCGCCCAAAAGTTCTGTCTTCCTACCAAAAAGTCCCTCTTCCCAACAAACATTCCATCTTCCTGCTAAAAAGTCCCTCTTCCCACAAAAAATTCTGTCTTCCCGCCCAAAAAATCCCTCTTCCCGCCCAAAAAGTCCCTCTTCCCGCCCAAAAATTCCCTCTTCCCGCCCAAAAATTCCTTCTTCCCACCCAAAAATTCCTTCTTCCCACCCAAAAATTCCTTCTTCCCACCCAAAAATTCCTTCTTCCCACCCAAAAATTCCTTCTTCCCACCCAAAAGTTCCCTCTTCCCACCAATAAGTCCCTCTTCCCACCAAAAATTCCATCTTCCTGCCAAAAATTCCTTCTTCCCACCCAAAAGTTCCCTCTTCCCACCAATAAGTCCCTCTTCCCACCAAAAATTCCATCTTCCTACCAAAAATTCCTTCTTCCCACCCAAAAAGTCCCTCTTCCTGCCCAAAAATTCCTTCTTCCCACCCAAAAAGTCCCTCTTCCCACCCAAAAATTCCTTCTTCCCACCAAAAAGTTCCCTCTTCCCACCAAAAATTCCCTCTTCCCGCCCAAAACTTCCTTCTTCCCACCAAAAAGTTGCTTCTTCCTGCCAAAAATTCCTTCTTCCCGCCCAAAAAGTCCCTCTTCCCACCCAAAAGTTCCTCTTCCCACCAAAAATTCCCTCGTCCCGCCCAAAAATTCCCTCTTCCTGCCAAAAATTCCCTCTTCTCCACCAAAAATTCCCTCTTCCTGCCAAAAATTCCCTCTTCTCCACCAAAAATTCCCTCTTCCTGCCAAAAATTCCCTCATCCCGCCCAAAAATTCTGTGTTCCTGCCAAAAATTCCCACTTCCCGGCAAAAATTCTGTCTTCCCACCCAAAAAGTCCCTCTTCCCGCCAAAAATTCCCTCTTCTCCACCAAAAAGTCCTTCCTCTCCACCAAAAATTCACTCTTCCTGCCAAAAATTCCCTCGTCCCACCAAAAAGTTCCATCTTCCTGCCAAAAATTCCTTCTTCCCGCCCAAAACGTCCCTCTTCCCACCCAAAAGTTCCTTCTTCCCACCAAAAAGTCCCTCGTCCTGCCAAAAATTCCCTCTTCCCACCCAAAAAGTCCCTCTTCCCGCCAAAAATTCCCTCTTCCCACCAAAAATTCCCTCTTCCCACCAAAATTCCCTCTTCCTGCCCAAAAAGTCCTCTTTCCACCCAAAAATTCCTTCTTCCCACCCAAAAGTTCCTTCTTCCCACCAAAAAGTCCCTCTTCCACCAAAAATTCCTTGTTCCGCCAAAAATTCCATGTTCTCCACCAAAAAGTCCCTCCTCTCCACCAAAAATTCACTCTTCCTGCCAAAAATTCCCTCGTCCCACCTAAAAGTTCCATCTTCCCGCCAAAAATTCCTTCTTCCCACCAAAAGTTCCCTCTTCCACCAAAAAGTCCCTCTTCCCACCAAAAATTCCCTTGTCCTGCCAAAAATTCCATGTTCTCCACCAAAAATTCCCTCCTCTCCACTGAAAATTCACTCTTCCTGCCAAAAAGTCCCTCGTCCCACCAAAAATCCATCTTCCTGCCAAAAATTCCTTCTTCCCACCAAAAGTTCCCTCTTCCCACCCAAAAATTCCCTTTTCCTGCCAAAAAGTCCCTCGTCCTGCCAAAAATTCCTTCTTCCCGCCCAAAAAGTCCCTCTTCCCGCCAAAAATTCCCTCTTCCCACCAAAAATTCCCTCTTCCTGCCCAAAAAGTCCCTCTTTCCACCCAAAAATTCCTTCTTCCCACACGAAAGTTCCTTCTTCCCACCAAAAAGTCCCTCGTCCTGCCAAAAATTCCCTCTTCCCACAAAAATTCCTTCTTCCCACCCAAAAATTCCCTCTTCTGCCAAAAAGTCCCTCGTTCCACCAAAAAGTTCCATCTTCCTGCCAAAAATTCCTTCTTCCTGCCCAAAAGTTCCCTCTTCCCACCAAAAGTCCCACTTCCCACCCAAAAGTTCCGTCTTCCCGCCCAAAAGTCCCTCTTCCCGCCCAAAAATTCCTTCTTCCCGCCCAAAAATTCCTTCTTCCCACCAAAAAGTCCCTCTTTCCACCAAAAGTTCCCTCTTCCCACCAAAAATTCCTTCTTCCCGCCAAAAATTCCTCATCCCGCCCAAAAATTCTGTGTTCCTGGCAAAAATTCCCTCTTCCCGGCAAAAATTCCCTCTTCCCGCAAAAAATTCCCTCTTCCCGCCAAAAATTCTGTGTTCCTGGCAAAAATTCCCTCTTCCCGGCAAAAATTCCGTCTACCCGCCAAAAATTCCTTCTTCCCACCCAAAAGTTCCCTCTTCCCACCAATAAGTCCCTCTTCCCACCCAATAATTCCTTCTTCCCACCCAAAAATTCCTTCTTCCCACCCAAAAGTTTCCTCTTCCCACCCAAAAAGTCCCTCTTCCACCAAAAATTCCCTCTTCTCCACCAAAAAGTCCCTGCTCTCCACCAAAATTCACTCTTCCTGCCAAAAATTCCCTCATCCTCCAAAAGTTCCTTCTTCCGCCAAAAATTCCTTCTTCCCACCCAAAATTCCTTCTTCCCGCCCAAAAATTCCGTCCCCGCCCAAAAATTCCGTCTTCCCGCCAAAAATTCCCTCTTCCCGCCAAAAAGTCCCTCTTCTCCTCCAAAAACTCCATCATCTCCCTCAGAATTCCTTCTTCGACCCCAAAATTTCCCTCTTTGACCCCAAAATTCCCTCCTCTCCCCCCAAAACACCCGTATCCCCGAAAACTCCCTTTCCCCAAAAAACCTCCTTCTCCTCCTCCGAATACTCCCTCTTTCCCCAAAAAACTCTCTCCTTCCCCCCAAAATTCCCTCTTCTCCCCCAAAACCCCCTTTCCCCCCAAACCCCCCTTTCTCCCCCCAAAACCCCCTTTCTCCTCAAAATTCCCCCTTTCACCCCCAAAACACCCTTTTCTCCCCCCAAAACCCCCTTTCTCCCCCCAAAACCCCCCTTTTCTCCTCAAAATTCCCCCTTTTCTCCCCCCAGACCCCCTTTTCTCCCCCCAGACCCCCTTTTCTCCCCCCAAACCCCCTTTTCTCCCCCCAAACCCCCTTTCTCCCCCCAAAACTCCCTTTCTCCCCCCAAACCCCCTTTCTCCCCCCAAAACCCCCTTTTCTCCCCCCAAACCCCCTTTTCTCCCCCCAAACCCCCTTTTCTCCCCCCAAACTCCCTTTTCTCCCCCCAAACCCCCTTTCTCCTCAAAATCCCCCTTTTCTCCCCCCAAAACCCCCTTTTCTCCCCCCAAAACCCCCTTTTCTCCCCCCAAACCCCCTTTTCTCCCCCAAAACTCCCTTTTCTCCCCCCAAACTCCCTTTTCTCCCCCAAAACTCCCTTTTCTCCCCCCAAACCCCCTTTTCTCCCCCCCAAACCCCCTTTTCTCCCCCCAAACCCCCTTTTCTCCCCCAAAACCCCCTTTTCTCCCCCCAAACCCCCTTTTCTCCCCCCAAAACTCCCTTTTCTCCCCCCAAACCCCCTTTTCTCCCCCCCAAACCCCCTTTTCTCCCCCCAAACCCCCTTTTCTCCCCCCAAAACTCCCTTTTCTCCCCCCAAACCCCCTTTTCTCCCCCCAAACCCCCTTTTCTCCCCCCAAACCCCCTTTTCTCCCCCCAAAACTCCCTTTTCTCCCCCCAAACCCCCTTTTCTGCCCCCAAACCCCCTTTTCTCCCCCCGAAACCCCCTTTTCTCCCCCCAAACCCCCTTTTCTCCCCCCAAAACCCCCTTTTCTCCCCCAAAACCCCCTTTTCTGCCCCCAAACCCCCTTTTCTCCCCCCAAAACCCCCTTTTCTCCCCCAAAACCCCCTTTCCTGCCCCCAAACTCCCTTTTCTCCCCCCAAACCCCCTTTTCCTCCCCCCAAAACTCCCTTTTCTCCCCCCAAAACTCCCTTTTCTCCCCCCAAACCCCCTTTTCTCTCCCCAAAACCCCTTTTCTCTCCCCAAAACCCCCTTTTCTCCCCCCAAACCCCCTTTTCTCCCCCAAAACCCCCTTTTCTCCCCCCAAAACCCCCTTTTCTCCCCCCAAAACCCCCTTTTCTCCCCCCAAAACTCCCTTTTCTCCCCCCCAAACCCCCTTTTCTCCCCCAAAACCCCCTTTTCTCCCCCCCAAAC
>NW_027207160.1:0-24168 GCF_032191515.1 Phaenicophaeus curvirostris
CCCAGCACCCAGGACCCCCCAGACACCCGCTAGCCCCTAGATCTCCCCCCCCCCCACCTCCCAGACCCCCCCCACATCCCCCTTTGGGGGGGGGGGGACACCCCCCACTCACCGGCTGGAACCACCTCAGGCTCTGTGGGGGGGGAGGAAAAAAAGAGGGGGGGGGAGTCAGTAGGGAAACTGAGGCACGGGGGGGGGACACTTTGCCAGCCCCCCAGATCTGGGGGTATGGGGGGGGGTTTTGGGGTGCTGGGGGGGGTCAGGGGAGTTCAGAGGGGTTTTGGGGGGCCCCTACCACCTGGGGATGCAGGGTTTTGGGGTTCAGGAGGTTTTGGGGGGCCCCTACCACATTGGGGTTTGGGGGTTCAGAGGGGGTCAGGGGTTTTGGGGGGCCCCTACCACCTGGGGATGCAGGGTTTTGGGGGCCCCTACCACCTGGGGGATGCAGGGTTTTTGGGGGTGCAGGGGGTTTTGGGGTGCAGGGTTTTGGGGTGCAGGGGGTTTGGGGGGCCCCTACCACCTAGGGGTGCAGAGTTTTGGGGTGCAAGGGGGTGAGGGTTTTGTGGGGGCCCTATCCCTTTGGGGCGAAGGGTTGTGGGGTGCAGGGTTTTGGGGGTCAGGGGGGTTTTGGGGTGCGGGGTTTTGGGGTGCAGGGGTTTCGGGGTGTCCCTACCACCTTGGGGTGCAGAGTTTTGGGGTGCAGGGGTTCATGGTTTTGGGGGGGTCCTATCCCATTGGGGTGCAGGGTTGTGGGGTGCATGGTTTTGGGGGTGCAGGGGGTTTTGGGGTGCAGGGTTTTGGGGTGCAGGGGGTTTTGCGGGGCCCCTACCACGCTGGGGTGCAGAGTTTTGGGGTGCAAGGGGGTGAGGGTTTTGGGGGGGCCCTATCCCATTGGGGCACAGGGTTGTGAGCTGCAGGGTTTTGGGGGTCAGGGGGTTTTGGGGTGCAGGGGTTTTGGGGTGTCCCTACCACCTAGGGGTGCAGGATTTTGGGGTGCAGGGGGGGTGAGGGTTTTGGGGGGGCCCTATCCCATTGGGGCACAGGGTTGTGGGGTGCAGGGTTTTGGGGGTGCAGGGGGTTTTGGGGTGCGGGGGTTTTGGGATGCAGGGGGGTCAGAGGGGTTTTGGGGGGTCCCTACCACGTTGGGTGCAGGGTTGTGGGGTGCAGGGGTGGTCAGGGTTTTGGGGGGACCCTATCCCATTGGGGCGCAGGGTTGTGGGGTGCAGGGTTTTGGGGGTGCAGGGGGTTTTGGGGGGTCAGGGGGTTTTGGGGTGCAGGATTTTGGGGTGCAGGGTGGTCAAGGTTTTGGGGGGGGCCCTATCCTATTGGGGCTCAGGGTTGTGAGGGTGCAGGGTTTTGGGGGGTCAGGGGGTTTTGGGGTGCGGGGTTTTGGGGTGCAGGGGGGGTCGGGGGGTTTTTGGGGGGCCCCTACCACGTTGGGGTGCTTCTCGTTGGGCAGGGCGGCCGGGCCCCCCCCCTGGCGCTGCCGCTGTCGCCGGCTCCGGGCGCGCAGGACGAGGCCCAGGGCGGCCGCTCCCAGTGCTCCCAGTGCTCCCAGTGCTCCCAGCGCCCCCAGCGCCCCCAGCGCCCCCAGCCCCAGCGCCGGGCCCCGACTCCGACGGCTCCTGCGGCGCTGGGGGGGGGCGTCAGGGAACCCCCGGGGGACCCCAAAACCCCAAGGGGGGGCACTAATACCATAGGGGGACCCCAATACCCCAGAGGGGACCCCAAAACCCAAGGGGGGGGCACTAATACCATAGGGGGACCCCAAAAGCCAGGGGGGGACCCCAAAAACCCAAGGGGGGACACTAATACCATAGGGGGACCCCAAAACCCGGGGGGGACCCCAAAACCCAGGGGGGGGGCACCAATACCCAGAGGGGACCCTAAAAGCCAAGGGGGGGGACCCCAAAAACCCAGGGAGGGGGCACCAATACCCAGAGGGGACCCCCAAAACCCAGGGGGGGGACCCCAAAACCCAGGGAGGGGGCACTAATACCCAGAGGGGACCCCAAAACCCAAGGGGGGGGCACTAATACCATAGGGGGACCCCAAAAAGCCAGGGGGGGACCCCAAAACCCAGGGGGGGCACTAATACCATAGGGGGACCCCAAAAGCCAGGGGTGGACCCCAAAGCCCGGGGGGGCACTAATACCCAGAGGGGACCCCAAAACCCAAGGGGGGGGGCACTAATACCATAGGGGGACCCCAATACCCAGAGGGGACCCCAAAACCCAGGGGGGGGACCCCAAAACCCAGGGGAGGGGGCACCAATACCATAGGGGGACCCCCAAAACCCAGGGGGGACCCCAAAACCCAGGGAGGGGGCACCAATACCCAGAGGGGACCCCAAAACCCAAGGGGGGGGCACTAATACCATAGGGGGGCCCCAAAACCAGGGGGGGGACCCCAAAACCCAGGGAGGGAGCACCAATACCCAGAGGGGACCCCAAAACCCAAGGGGGGGGCACTAATACCATAGGGGACCCCAAAACCCGGGGGGGGCCCAAAAGCCAGGGAGGGGGCACCAATACCCAGAGGGGACCCCAAAAGCCAAGGGGGGGACCCCAAAACCCCAAGGGGGGTCACTAATACCATGGGGGGACCCCAAAACCCGGGGGGAGGCCCAAAAGCCAGGGAGGGGGGCACCAATACCCAGAGGGGACCCCAAAAGCCAGGGGGGGTCACTAATACCATGGGGGGACCTCAAAACTGGAGATGGGATCCCAATACCCGAGGGGGACCCCAAATCCCAGGGGGGTCACAAATACCATGGGGGGGACCCCAATACCCAGAGGGGACCCCAAAACCCGGTGGGGGACCCAAAAGCCAGGGGGGTCACTAATACCATGGGGGGACCCCAATACCCAGAGGGGACCCCAAAATCCCAGAGGGGTCACTAATACCATGGGGGGACCCCAATACCCAGAGGGGACCCCAAAATCCCAGAGGGGTCACTAATACCATGGGGGGACCCCAATACCCAGAGGGGACCCCAAAACCCAGGCGGGGGACCTGAAAAGCCAGGGGGGACCCCAATACCCAGAGGGGACCCCAAAATCCCAGAGGGGTCACAAATACCATGGGGGGGACCCCAATACCCAGGTCCCAACCTGGGGGGTCCCCATTCTGGGGGTCCCCATCTTGGGGGTCCCTGGGGCTTTGGGGGGGTCCTGTTCAGGGTTCCCTGGGTATTGGGGCGTCTCAGTGTGGGGGTGCCTGGGTATTGGGGGGTCCCGTTTGGGGGTCCCTGGATATTGGGGGGTCCCAGTGTGGGGGTGCCTGGGTATTAGGGGGTCCCAGTGTGGGGGTGCCTGAGGCTTTGGGGGATCTCAGTGTGGGGGTCCCTGGGTATTGGGGTGGTCCCATTGTGGGGGTGCCTGGGGCTTTGGGGGTTCCAATGTGGGGGTCCCTGGGTATTGGTGGGGTCCCAGTGTGGGGGTGCCTGGGGCTTTGGGGGGTCCCACTGTGGGGATCCCTGGGTATTGGGGGGTCCCAGTGTGGGGGTCGCTGGGTATTGGGGGGTCCCATTGTGGGGGTGCCTGGATATTGGGGGGTCCCATTGTGGGGGTCCCTGGGTATTGGGGGGGCCCAGTGTGGGGGTCACTGGGTATTAGGGGGTCCCAGTGTGGGGGTGCCTGGGTATTGGGGGGTCCCAGTGTGGGGGTGCCTGGGGCATTGGGGGGTCCCAGTGTGGGGGTCGCTGGATATTGGGGGGTCCCAGTGTGGGGGTCGCTGGGTATTAGGGGGTCCCAGTGTGGGGGTGCCTGGGTATTGGGGGGTCCCGTTTGGGGGGTCCCTGGATACTGGGGGGTCCCATTGTGGGGGTCCCTGGGTACTGGGGGGTCCCAGTGTGGGGGTCGCTGGGTATTGGGGGGTCCCAGTGTGGGGGTGCCTGGGTATTGGGGGGTCCCGTTTGGGGGGTCCCTGGATATTGGGGGGTCCCAGTGTGGGGGTGCCGTACCCGCCTGCCCGGGCCGCAGCACCTCCAGCTCCACCGTGGTGTTCGTCGTCTCCCCCGACTCCTCGTCCCGCGCCAGCACCTGCGCCCAGTGCTCCCAGTGCTCCCAGTGCTCCCAGTGCTCCCAGAGCTCCCAGTGCTCCCAGTGCTCCCAGTGCTCCCAGTGCGCCCAGTGCTCCCAGTACCACCAGTGCTTCCAGCACTCCCAGTGCCTCTCCAGTGCCCCCCAGTGCTCCCAGTGCCTCCTGGTTCCTCCCCAGTGCCTCCCAGTGCCCTACAGTGCCCACCAGTTCCCTCCCAGTGCCTCCCAGTGCCTCCCAGTGACTCACGCTGCCCTCCCAGTGCCCTCCAGTGCACCCTAGTTCCTCCACAGTGCCTCCCAGATCCTCTCCAGTGCCTCCTAGTGCCCCCCAGTTCCTCCCAGTGCCCCCCAGTTCCTGTCCAGTCCGTCCTAGCACCCTCCCAGTTCCACCCAGTGCCCTCCAGTCCCTCTCCAGTCCCTCCTAGTGCTGTTCCAGTGCCCCCCAGTTCCTCTCCAGTGCCCTATAGTGCCCTCCAGTTCCTCTCCAGTCCCTCCTAGTGCCCTCCCAGTGCCCTCCAGTTCCTCTCCAGTCCCTCCTAGCGCTGTCCCAGTGCCACCCAGTTCCTCTCCAGTGCCTCCCAGTTCCTCTCCAAGTGCCTCCTAGGGCACCCTAGTTCCTCTCCAGCGCCCTAGAGTGCCCGCCAGATCCTCTCCAGTTCTTCCCAGTGCCCTCCAGTTCCTCTCCAGTGCCACCCAGTTCCTCCCAGTGCCCCCTAGTTCCTCTCCAGTGCCCTATAGTGCCCCCAAGTTCCTCTCCAGTTCCTCCCAGTGCCCCCCCATTCCTCACCAGTCCCTCCTAGTGCCCTCCCAGTGTCCCCCAGTTCCTCTCCAGTGCCCCGCAGTTCCTCTCCAGTCCCTCCTAGTGCCCTCCCAGTTCCTCCCAGTTCCTCCCAGTGACCTCCAGTTCCTCTCCAGTCCCTCCTAGTGCCCTCCCAGTTCCTCCCAGTTCCTCCCAGTGCCCCCCAGTTCCTCTCCAGTGCCCCCCAGTTCCTCCCAGTGCCCTCCAGTTCCTCCCCAGTGCCCTCTAGTTCCTCCCTAGTCCCTCCTAGTGCCCTCCCAGTCCCCCCCAGTTCCTCCCAGTTCCTCTCCAGTGCCACTCAGTTCCTCCCAGTGCCCCCTAGTTCCTCTCCAGTGCCTCCCAGTGCCCCCTGGTTCCTCTCCAGTGCCCTATAGCACCCTCCAGTTCCTCTCCAGTGCCCTCCCAGTGCCCCCAGTGCCCCCCAGTTCCTCTCCAGTCCCTCCTAGTGCCCTCCCAGTTCCTCCCAGTGCCCTCCCAGTTCCTCTCCAGTGCCACCCAGTTCCTCCCAGTGCCCCCTAGTTCCTCTCCAGTGCCCTATAGTGCCCCCAAGTTCCTCTCCAGTTCCTCTCAGTGTCCCCCCCGTTCCTCACCAGTCCCTCCTAGTGCCCTCCCAGTGTCCCCCAGTTTCTCTCCAGTGCCTCCCAGTTCCTCCCAGTGCCTCCCAGTTCCCCTCCAGTCCCTCCTAGTGCCCTCCCAGTGCCCCCCAGATCCTCCCAGTGCCATCCAATTCCTCTCCAGTGCCACCCAGTTCCTCCAGTGCCCTCCAGTTCCTCCCCAGTGCCTCGTAGTGCCCCCAGTTCCTCACAGTGCCCCCCAATTCCTCTCCAGTGCTCTCCAGTTCCTCTCTAGTCCCTTCTAATGCCCTCCCAGTCCCCTCCAGTTCCTCCCACTTCCTCCCAGTGCCCCCCAGTTCCTCTCCAGTGCCCTATAGTGCCCTCCAGTTCCTCTCCAGTTCCTCCCAGTGTCCCCCAGTTCCTCTCCAGTGCCTCCCAGTTCCTCTCCAGTTCCTCCCAGTGCCCTCCAGTTCCTCTCCAGTCCCTCCTAGCTCTGTCCCTGTGCCCCCCAGTTCCTCTCCAGTGCCATATAGTGCCCTCCAGTTCCTCTCCAGTTCCTCCCAGTGCCCTCCAGTTCCTCTCCAGTGCCACTCAATTCCTCCCAGTGCCCCCCAGTTCCTCTCAGTGCCCTCCAGTTCCTCTCCAGTCCCTCCTAGCTCTGTCCCAGTGCTCCCCAGTTCCTCTCCAGTGCCTCCCCGTTCCTCTCCAGTGCCTCCTAGTGCCCCCAGTTCCTCTCCAGTGCCCCCAGTTCCTCTCTAGTCCCTCCTAGTGCCCTCCCAGTTCCTCCCAGTGCCCTCCAGTTCCTCTCCAGTGCCTCCCAGTTCCTCCCAGTGCCCCCTAGTTACTCTCCAGTGCCCTATAGTGCCCTCCAGTTCCTCTCCAGTTCCTTCCAGTGCCCCCTAGTTCCTCTCCAGTGCCTTCCAGTGCCCTCCAGTTCCTCCCTAGTCCCTCCCTATTGCCCTCCCAGTGCCCCCCAGTTCCTCCCAGTGCCCCCCAGTTCCTCCCAGTGCCCCCTAGTTCCTCTCCAGTGCCCTATAGTGCCCCCAAGTTCCTCTCCAGTTCCTCCCAGTGCCCCCCAGTTCCTCTCCAGTCCCTCCCAGTGCCCTCCCAGTGCCTCCCAGTGCCCTCCAGTTCCTCCCAGTGCCCCCCAGTTCCTCTCCAGTCCCTCCCAGTGCCCTCCCAGTGCCCTCCAGTCCCTCCCAGTGCCCTCCCAGTGCCCCCCAGTTCCTCTCCAGTCCCTCCCAGTGCCCTCCCAGTGCCTCCCAGTGCCCTCCAGTTCCTCCCAGTGCCCCCCAGTTCCTCTCCAGTCCCTCCCAGTGCCCTCCCAGTGCCTCCCAGTGCCCTCCAGTTCCTCCCAGTGCCCCCCAGTTCCTCTCCAGTCCCTCCCAGTGCCTCCCAGTGCCCTCCAGTCCCTCCCAGTGCCCTCCCAGTGCCCTCCCAGTGCCTCCCAGTCCCTCCCAGTGCCCTCCCAGTGCCCTCCCAGTCCCTCCCAGTCCCTCCCAGTGCCCCCAGTGCCGCGTTCCGTCTCCCACCTGGATGCGGTGCTGCTGCCCGGGCTGCAGTCGGTCCGCGCGGGCGACCAGGAGCCCGTTGGGCATCACCTGGAAGAGCTGGCGCTGCGCGGGGGGGAGGCTGAACCGCACCTGGGGGTTCAGCGCCTGGGGGGCCGCCGTCAGTGCCCGCCGCACCCCAAACCCCCGCAGAGCCCCCCAAAACCCCTGCAGCTCCTCCTGCACCCCTCCAGAGCCCCCCAAACCCCCTGCAGCCCCTGAAAACCCTGCAGCTCCTCCTGCACCCCTCCAGAGCTCCCCAAACCCCCTGCAGCCCCTGAAAACCCTGCAGCTCCCCCTGCACCCCTACAGCCCCCCGAAACCCCTGCATCTCCCCTGCAGCCCCCCCAAACCCCTGCAGCCCCCCCAAACCCCTGCAGCTCCCCTGCAGCCCCCCAAAACCCCTGCAGCTTCCCTACAGCCCCCCCAAACCCCTGCAGCTCCCCCTGCACCCTTGCAGCTCCTCCTGCACCCCTACAGCTCCTCCTGCACCCCTCCAGGTCCCCTGCACCCCTCCAGAGCCCCCCTGCACTCCTGCAGCTCCCCCTGCACCCCTCCAGAGCCCCTCTGCACCCCTCCAGAGCTCCCCTGCACCCCTCCAGAGCCCCCCTGCACCCCTGCAGCTCCTCTTGCACCCCTACAGCTCCCCCTGCACCCCTCCAAAGCCCCCTGAAACCCCTGCAGCTCCCCTGCAGCTCCTCCTGCACTCCTGCAGCTTCCCCTGCACCCCTCCAGGTCCCCTGCACCCCTCCAGAGCCCCCCGAAAGCCCTGCAGCTCCCCCTGCACCCCTCCAGGTCCCTCTGCACCCCTAGAGTTCCTCCTGCACCCCTACAGCTCCCCCTGCACCCCTCCAGAGCCCCCCAAAACCCCTGCAGCTCCTCCTGCACCCCTACAGCTCCCCCTGCACCCCTCCAGAGGTCCTCTGCACCCCTGCAGCTCCCCCTGCACCCCTCCAGAGCCCCCCTTCACCCCTGCAGCTCCCCCTGCACCCCTCCAGAGCCCCTCTGCACCCCTGCAGCTCCCCCTGCACCCCTCCAGAGCCCCTCTGCACCCCTCCAGAGCTCCCCTGCACCCCTCCAGAGCCCCCCTGCACCCCTGCAGCTCCTCCTGCAGACCCCGAAACCCCTGCAGCTCCCTGAAACCCCTGCAGCTCCCCCTGCACCCCCGCAGCTCCCCTGCACCCCTACATCCCTGCCCTCATCCCCTCATCCCTGCCTACACCCCCCTATCCCTCCTTGCCTCCCTGCCCTCATCCCCGCATCCCTGCATCCCACCCCTCATCCCTGCATCCCTCACTGCATCCCTGCATCCCATCCCACATCCCTGCATCCCACCCCTCGTCCCTGCATCCCACTCCTCATCCTCTCATCCCTGCATCTCACCCCTCATCTCTGCATCCCACCCCTCAACCTCTCATCCCTGCATCCCTCACTGCATCCCTGCATCCCACCCCTCATCCCTGCATCCCTGCATCCCTGCATCCCACCCCTCATCCCTGCATCCTTGTATCCCTGCATCCTTGTATCCCTGCATCCCACGCCTCAACCCCTCATCCCTGCATCCCTCACTGCATCCCTGCATCCCATCCCTCAACCTCTCATCCCTGATCCCACCCCTCATCTCTGCATCCCACTCCTCATCCTCTCATCCCTGCATCCCTGCATCCCACCCCTCATCCCTGCATCCCTGCATCCCACCCCTCATCCCTGCATCCCTCACTGCATCCCTGCATCCCACCCCTCATCCTCTCATCCCTGCATCCCACCCCTCATCCCTGCATCCCTGCATCCCTGCATCCCTGCATCCCACCCTGCATGCCCTGCTCCCCGCGTGCCCGCATCCCCGCCTGGCACCTCGGGGAAGTCGTGGTCGGTGACGCGCAGGGCGAGGACGCGGCCGCCGAAGGTGAGGAGCAGGGCGGCCTCGCGGGCGCCGGCGGGGACGAAGGCTCGATAGCGGGAGAAGGGGAAGCGCGGGGGGTGCCGGTTGGGGGCCAACACCCGCACCAGGGCCTGCGTCACCGCGAACTTGGACGCGTCGTTCAGCTGCGACGCCTGCGGCACGGGGCGCGGACGCCCAATCAGCACCCGCTGCGACACCCGCTGCAGCTACACCTGGTGCAGCTACACCTGGTGCAGCAACACCCACTGCTGAAACACCTGCTGCAGCTACACCCGCTGCTGCAACACCCACTGAAACACCCGCTGCAGCTACACCTGGTGCAGCTACACCTGCTGCAGCTACACCTGCTGCAGCTACACCTGGTGCAGCTACACCTGCTGCAGCTACACCTGGTGCAGCTACACCTGCTGCAGCTACACCTGCTGCTGCAACACCTGCTGCAGCTACACCTGGTGCAGCTACACCCGCTGCAGCTACACCCGCTGCTGCAACACCCGCTGCAGCTACACCCGCTGCAGCTACACCTGCTGCTGCAACACCTGCTGCAGCTACACCTGGTGCAGCAACACCTGCTGCTGCAACACCCGCTGCAGCTACACCTGGTGCAGCTACACCTGCTGCAGCTACACCTGCTGCTGCAACACCTGCTGCTGCAACACCCGCTGCAGCTACACCTGCTGCTGAAACACCCGCTGCAGCTACACCTGCTGCTGCAACACCTGCTGCAGCTACACCTGGTGCAGCTACACCTGCTGCAGCTACACCTGGTGCAGCTACACCTGCTGCTGCAACACCTGCTGCAGCTACAGCTGGTGCAGCAACACCCGCTGCAGCTACACCTGGTGCAGCAACACCTGCTGCTGCAACACCTGCTGCAGCTACACCCGCTGTTGAAACACCCGCTGCAGCTACACCTGGTGCAGCAACACCCGCTGCAGCTACACCCGCTGCTGCAACACCTGCTGCACCAACACCCGCTGCACCAACACCTGCTGCATCAAGACATGCTGCTACAACACCCGCTGCATCAACACCTGCTGCAGCTACACCCGCTGCAGCTACACCTGGTGCAGCTACACCCGGTGCAGCAACACCCACTGCTGAAACACCCGCTGCAGCTACACCTGCTGCTGCAACACCCACTGAAACACCTGCTGCAGCTACACCTGGTGCAGCTACACCTGCTGCAGCTACACCTGCTGCTGCAACACCCGCTGCAGCTACACCCGCTGCAGCTACACCTGCTGCAGCTACACCTGCTGCAGCTACACCTGCTGCAGCTACACCTGCTGCAGCTACACCTGCTGCTGCAACACCTGCTGCAGCTACACCTGGTGCAGCTACACCCGCTGCAGCTACACCCGCTGCTGCAACACCCGCTGCAGCTACACCCGCTGCAGCTACACCTGCTGCTGCAACACCTGCTGCAGCTACACCTGGTGCAGCTACACCTGCTGCAGCTACACCTGCTGCTGCAACACCTGCTGCAGCTACACCTGGTGCAGCAACACCTGCTGCTGCAACACCCGCTGCAGCTACACCTGGTGCAGCTACACCTGCTGCAGCTACACCTGCTGCTGCAACACCTGCTGCTGCAACACCCGCTGCAGCTACACCTGGTGCAGCTACACCCGCTGCAGCTACACCTGCTGCTGAAACACCCACTGCAGCTACACCTGGTGCAGCTACACCTGCTGCTGCAACACCTGCTGCAGCTACACCTGGTGCAGCAACACCTGCTGCAGCTACACCTGCTGAAACACCCGCTGCAGCTACACCCGCTGCAGCTACAACACCCGCTGCAGCTACAACACCTGCTGCAGCTACACCTGCTGCATCAAGACCTGCTGCTACAACACCCGCTGCATCAACACCTGCTGCAGCTACACCTGGTGCAGCTACACCTGCTGCTGCAACACCCACTGAAACACCTGCTGCAGCTACACCCACTGCAGCTACACCTGCTGCTGCAACACCCTCTGCTGCTACACCCAGTGCAGCTACACCTGCTGAAACACCCTCTACAGCTACACCTGCTGCACCAACACCTGCTGCAGCTACACCTGCTGCTGCACCAACACCCGCACCCATGGGTGCTGCCTGCAGTGCCCCCCAGTCCTTCCCAGTTCCTTCCCCGTCCCCACCAGCGCCTCCCATTCCCTCCCAGTCCCCCCAGTGCCTCCCAATGCCCACCAGATCGTCCCCAGTGCACCCCCCAGTGCCTCCCAGTCCCTCCCCAGTCCCTCCCAGTCCATCCCCTGTTGCTCCCCAGTCCACCCCAGTCCCTCCCAGTCCCTCCCAGTCCCTCCCAGTCCCTCCCAGTCCCTCCCCTGTCCCTCCCAATGCCCTCCAGTTGCTCCCCAGTCCCCCCAAGTCCCCTCTAGTCCCTCCCAGTTGCCCCCAGTCCCTCCCAGTTCCCTCCCAGTCCCCTCCTCGTGCTCCCCAATCCCTCCCCACTGCCCCCAGCCCCTCCCCATTCCCTCCCATTACCTCCCAGTCCCCCCCACTGCCCCCAGTTCCTCCCCAGTCCCTCCCCAGTTCCTCCCTATTGCCTCCCAGTGCACCCCAGTTTTTCCTCAGTCCCTCTCCAGTCCCTCCCAGTGCCCTCCACTTGCTCCCCAGTCCCTCCCAGTCCCTCCCAGTTCCCTCCCAGTGCCCCCCAATCCCTCCCCACTGCCCCCAGCCCCTCCCCATTTCCTCCCCAGTCCCTCCCAGTCCCTCCCCAGTCCCTCCCCAGTCTCTCCCAATGCCCTCCAGTTGCTCCCCAGTCCCTCCCAGTCCTTCCCAGTCCCCCCCAGTGCCCTCCACTTGCTCCCCAGTCCCTCCCTATTGCCTCCCAGTCCATCCCAGTCCCTCCCCAGTCCCTCCCAATGCCCTCCAGTTTCTCCTCAGTCCCTCCCCAGTCCCTCCCAGTGCCCTCCAGTTGCTCCCCAGTCCCTCCCAATGCCCTCCAGTTGCTCCCCAGTCCCTCTCAGACCCTCCCAGTCCCTCCCAGTCCCCCCCCAGTGCCCCCAGTTCCTCCCTAGTCCCTCCCAGTGCACCCCAGTTTCTCCTCAGTCCCCCTCCAGTCCCTCCCAGTCCCTCCCCATTCCCTCCCAGTCCCTCCCAGTCCCTCCCAGTCCCTCCCCAGTCCCTCCCAATGCCCTCCAGTTGCTCCCCAGTCCCTCCCAGTGCCCTCCAGTCCCTCCCCAGTCCCCCCAAGTCCCCTCTAGTCCCTCCCAGTGCACCCCAGTTTCTCCCCACTCCCTCCCCAGTCCCTCCCAGTGCCCCCCAGTCTCACCATGACGCTGAGGCTGATGCTGGGGGTCCGGCCCCTGCTCTCCACCGCCCGCAGCAGCGAGACGGCCCCAGTGCGGTTGTCGATGTGGAACCGGCTGCTCTCGTGCCCTGGGGGGTGGTGGTGGGGGGCGTGGGGACCCCCCCAAACCACCCTGGGACCCCCCAACCCCCCCACAGCCCCCCCAGATTCCCTGGGACCCCCCCCAGACTCCCCTCTCACTCCCACAGCCCCCCCAAACCCCTCATCATCCCCCAAACCTGCCCCCCATGTCCATCTGTCCCTGCCCACCTGTGTCCATCTGTCCGTGCCCACCCATGTCCATCTGTCCCTGCCCCCCCATGTCCATCTGTCCCTGCCCACCCGTGTCCATCTGTCCCTGCCCACCTATGTCCATCTGTCCCTCCCCACCCGTGTCCATCTGTCCCTGCCCCCCCATGTCCATCTGTCCCTCCCCACCCGTGTCCATCTGTCCCTGTCCCCCCATGTCCATCTGTCCCAGCCCCCCATGTCCATCTGTCCCTGCCCACCCGTGTCCATCTGTCCCTGCCCCCCGTGTCCATCTGTCCCTGCCCCCTGTGTCCATCTGTCCCAGCCCCCCATGTCCATCTGTCCCAGCCCCCCATGTCCATCTGTCCCAGCCCCCCGTGTCCATCTGTCCCAGCCCACCCGTGTCCATGTGTCCCTGCCCCCCATGTCCATCTGTCCCAGCCCCCCGTGTCCATCTGTCCCTGCCCCCCGTGTCCATCTGTCCCTCCCCACCTGTGTCCATCTGTCCGTGCCCCCCATGTCCATCTGTCCCTGCCCCCCATGTCCATCTGTCCCAGCCCCCCATGTCCATCTGTCCCTCCCCACCCGTGTCCATCTGTCCCTGCCCCCCCATGTCCATCTGTCCGTGCCCCCCATGTCCATCTGTCCCTGCCCCCCGTGTCCATCTGTCCCTCCTGGCCCATGTCCATCCGTCCCAGCCCCCCGTGTCCGTGTGTCCGTGTCCGTGTGTCCGTACCTGCCAGCAGGGAGTAGGTGATGGGGGCCCTCAGGCCTCTGTCCCCGTCCTCGGCGTAGATGGAGCTGGGGCTGAAGTGCAGGGGTCCCCCCTGGGTGGGACACGTCACCTCAGACCCTCGTGTGTCCCCCTGTGTCCCCCCCATGTCCCCACGCCCCCCCATGTCCCCATGTCCCCCCGTGTCCCCCCATATCCCTCCATGTCCCCCCATGTCCCCATGTCCCCCCGTGTCCCCCCATATCCCTCCATGTCCCCCCATGTCCCCCCATGTCCCCATGTCCCCCCATGTCCCCATGTCCCCATGTCCCCGTGTCCCCATGTCCCCCCATGTCCCCATGTCCCCATGTCCCCATATCCCCCCATATCCCCCCATATCCCCCCATATCCCCATGTCCCCCCATATCCCCCCATGTCCTCCCATGTCCCCCCATGTCCCCATATCCCCATGTCCCCATGTCCCCCCATGTCCCCCCATATCCCCCCATATCCCCATGTCCCCCCATGTCCCCATGTCCCCCCATGTCCCCCCATGTCCCCATGTCCCCATGTCCCCCCATATCCCCCCATATCCCCCCATGTCCCCCCATGTCCCCATATCCCCCCATATCCCCCCATATCCCCCCATGTCCCCATGTCCCCATATCCCCCCATGTCCCCATGTCCCCATATCCCCATGTCCCCCCATATCCCCCCAGGTCCCCATATCCCCCCATATCCCCCCATGTCCCCATGTCCCCATATCCCCCCATGTCCCCATATCCTCCCATGTCCCCATATCCCCATATCCCCCCATATCCCCCCATGTCCCCATGTCCCCCCATGTCCCCCCATGTCCCCCCATATCCCCATCTCCCCCCATGTCCCCATGTCCCCCCATGTCCCCATATCCCCCCATATCCCCCCACGTCCCCACGTCCCCGTGTCCCCCCGTGTCCCCCCGTGTCCCCGTACCCCGAGCTCCCCCTCGGTGACGTTGGCGGTGTAGACGGGGCTGGTGCAGACGGTGACCCCGCGATGGGCCCTGGGGGTGCAGGGCAGGAAGCGGGGGGCCTGGTCATCGCCGTCCAGGACATTGACCCGCACGCGGGCCGAGGCGCTGAACCGCTCCTGGGTGGCCATCTCCTGGGGGGGACACGGACAGACACACGGACATGGGGACACGGACAGACACACGGACACGGACGTGGGGACATGGACAGACACACGGACGTGGGGACACGGACACATGGACACGGACAGACGGACACGGACAGACACATGGACATGGGGACACGGACACACGGACACGGACATACGGACAGACACACGGACACAGGGACACGGACAGACGGACACGGACATGGGGACACGGACAGACACACGGACGTGGGGACACGGACACACGGACATGGGGACACAGACAGACACACGGACGTGGGGACACGGACACACGGACACGGACATGGGGACACGGACAGACACACGGACATGGGGACACGGACACACGGACACGGGGACACAGACAGACACACGGACGTGGGGACACGGACACACGGACACGGGGACACGGACACAGACAGACGGACATGGACACACGGACACACAGACACATGGACAGACACACGGACATGGACACACGGACACGGACAGACACACGGACACACAGACACATGGACAGACACACGGACATGGACACACGGACACGGACAGACACACGGACATGGACGCACGGACACAGGCCAAGGCGCTGAACCGCTCCTGGGTGGCCATCTCCTGGGGGGGGACAGACACACGGACATGGGGACACGGACACACGGACACGGGGACACGGACATGGGGACACGGACACACGGACACGGACAGACACATGGACGTGGGGACACGGACACACGGACATGGACATGGGGACACGGACAGACACACGGACACGGGTCGAGGCGCTGAACCGCTCCTGGGTGGCCATCTCCTGGGGGGGGGACACGGACAGACACACGGACATGGGGACACGGACACATGGACACGGGGACACGGACATGGGGACACGGATATACGGACAGACACACGGACATGGGGACACGGACACATGGACATGGACACATGGACATGGACAGACACACGGACATGGGGACACGGACACATGGACATGGACAGACGCACAGACATGGACACACGGACACAGACAGACACACGGACGTGGACGCACGGACACAGGCCAAGGCGCTGAACCGCTCCTGGGTGGCCATCTCCTGGGGGCGGACAGACACACGGACATGGGGACACGGACACACGGACACGGACAGACACACGGACACAGGGACACACGGACACGGACAGACACACGGACACGGGGACACGGACAGACACACGGACACAGGGACACGGACACACGGACACAGACACACGGACACAGACACACGGACACATAGACATGGACACACGGACAGACACACGGACACGGGCCGAGGCACTGAACTGCTCCTGGGTGTCCATCTCCTGGGGGGACGGGGACAGACACACGGACATGGGGACACGGACACATGGACATGGACACACGGACACGGGGACACATGGACAAATGGACAGACACACGGACATGGGGAAACACGGGCACATGGACACAGGGATGGACACACGGACAGGAGGTGACAGGGTGACAGGGGTGACGGAGGGACACGGGGGGGAGGTGGCACAGGGATGGACAGAGGGACATGGGGATGGACAGAGGGACACGGGGATGGAGGTGGCACAGGGATGGACAGAGGGACACAGGGATGGACAGAGGGACACGGGGGAGGTGACACAGGGACGGACAGAGGGACACGGGGATGGACAGAGGGACATGGGGGGAGGTGACACAGGGATGGACAGAGGGACACGGTGTGGAGGTGACACAGGGATGGACAGAGGGACACGGGGGGGGAGGTGACACAGGGACGGACAGAGGGACACAGGGATGGACAGAGGGACACGGGGGGGGAGGTGACACAGGGATGGATAGAGGGACACGGGGACGGACAGAGGGACACGGGGACGGACAGAGGGACGCGGGGATGGAGGTGACACAGGGATGGACAGAGGGACAGCGAGGGGAGGTGACACAGGGACGGACAGAGGGACGCGGGGATGGAGGTGGCACAGGGATGGACAGAGGGAAACGGGGATGGACAGAGGGACACGGGGACGGACAGAGGGACACGGGGGGGGAGGTGACACAGGGATGGATAGAGGGACACGGGGACGGACAGAGGGACACGGGGACGGACAGAGGGACGCGGGGATGGAGGTGACACAGGGATGGACAGAGGGACACGGGGGGGAGGTGGCACAGGGACGGACAGAGGGACACGGGGACGGACAGACGGACGCGGGGGCTCTCACCACGGCGGTGACCACGACCTCCAGGTGCTGGCGGCTCTCGAAGTCGAGGGCGCGAGCCAGAACCACCTTCCCGCTGTTGGGGAGGTCGATGCGGAAGAATCGGGCGTCGGGCTGGGGACAAGATTTTTTGGGGTGGGGGGTGGGGGTTAGGTGGCCCTAGACCCCCCCAGAAGGTCCCCAAGCCCCCCGTGTCCCCGCGCTCACCGAGGCCGTGTCGATGACGTACATCAGCGTGTCCCCGTCCGCGTCCTCCGCCTGCGTGCTGAACACCACCGAGTGCACGGCCGCCAGCTGGGACGCCCGCGTCACCACCCAGCAGGGTCCTCCCGGGGACCCCAGACCCACCCGGGGACCACACAACCGCTGGGTGACCCCGTCCCATCCTGGTGGCCCCATGTCTTCCATGGGGGATTCTGTGTCCTCCATGGTGGCCCCATCCCATCCTGGTGACCCCATCCCACTTGGTCACCCCAGACCCTCCTGATGACCCTGTCCCTCTTGGTGACCCCAGACCCTCCTGATGACCCTGTCCCTCTTGGTGACCCCAGACCCTTCTGATGACCCCATCCTTCTTGGTGACCCCAGACCCTTCTGATGACCCCATCCTTCTTGGTGACCCCAGACCCTCCTGATGACCCCATCCCTTCTGGTGACCCTGTCCCTCTCGGTGACCCTGTCCCTCCTGGTGACCCCAGACCCTCCTGATGACCCCACACCCTCCTGGTCACCCCAACCCTCCGGGTCACCCCATCCCACCTGGTGACCCCGTCCTTCTTGGTGACCCCAGACCCTCCTGGTGACCCCGTCCCTCTTGGTGACCCCGTCCTTCTTGGTGACCCCAGACTCTCCTGATGACCCCAGACCCTCTTGGTGACCCCAGACCCTCCTGGTGACCCCAGACCCTCCTGGTCACCCCAACCCTCCTGGTCACCCCAAAACCTCCTGGTGACCCCGTCCCAGCTGGTGACCCCAGACCCTCCTGCTGACCCCGTCCCTCCTGTTGACCCCATCCCTCCTGGTGATCCTGTCCTTCTTGGTGACCCCAGACCCTCTTGGTGACCCATCCCACCTGGTGACCCCATCCTTCTTGGTGACCCCAGAACCTCCTGATGACCCCATCCCTACTGGTGACCCTGTCCCTCTTGGTGACCCCAGACCCTCCTGGTGGCTCCAGACCCCCCTGGGGACCCCAGACCCTGCTGATGACCCCAGATCCTCCTGGGGAACCCAGACCCTCCTGCTGACCCCAGACCCTCCTGGTGACTCTGCCCCTCTTGGTGACCCCAGACCTTCCTGGTGACCCTGTCCCTCCTGGTGACCCCATGTCCTCCATGGGTGATTTCACATCCTCCGTGGGTGTCCCCAGACCTCCCATGGTGCCCCCATCCCATCCTGGTGACCCCATCCCTCCGGGTCACCCCATGTCCTCCACAGGTGTCCCCAGACCCTCCATGGGTGCCTCCATCCCATCCTGGTGCTATCATCCCTCTTGAGTGTCCCCATTCCTGTCCCCATGCCCAATTCACACTCACGACCCTCCTATCCTGGTGTCCATCCCCATCCCTGTCCTAGTGTCCATCCCCATCCCTCTCCTAGTGTCCATCCCCATCCTGGTGTCCATCCCCATCCCCCTCCTGGGGTCCATCTCCATCCCTCTCCTGGTGTCCATCCCCATCTCTATCCTGGGGTCCATCCCCATCCCTCTCCTGGTGTCCATCCCCATCCCCATCCTGGTGTCCATTCCCATCCCCATCCTGGTGTCCATCCCCATCCTGGTGTCTATCCCCATCCTGGTGTCTATCCCCATCCCCATCCTGGTGTCCATCCCCATCCCTCTCCTGGTGTCCATCCCCATCCTGGTGTCCATCCCCATCCCTCTCCTGGTGTCCATCCCTCTCCTGGTGTCCATCCCCATCTCTATCCTGGTGTCCATCCCCATCCCTCTCCTGGTGTCCATCCCCATCCTGGTTTCCATCCCCATCCCCATCCTGGTGTCCATCCCCATCCCCATCCTGGTGTCCATCCCCATCCCTCTCCTGGTGTCCATCCCCATCCTGGTGTCCATCCCCATCCTGGTGTCCATCCCCATCCCTCTCCTGGTGTCCATCCCCATCCCCATCCTGGTGTCCATCCCCATCCCTCTCCTGGTGTCCATCCCCATCCCTCTCCTGGTGTCCATCCCCATCCTGGTGTCCATCCCCATCCCCATCCTGGTGTCCATCCCCATCCCTCTCCTGGTGTCCATCCCCATCCTGGGGTCCATCCCCACCCTGGTGTCCATCCCCGTCCTGGTGTCCATCCCTCTCCTGGTGTCCATCCCCATCTCTATCCTGGTGTCCATCCCCATCCCTCTCCTGGTGTCCATCCCCATCCTGGTTTCCATCCCCATCCCCATCCTGGTGTCCATCCCCATCCCCATCCTGGTGTCCATCCCCATCCCTCTCCTGGTGTCCATCCCCATCCTGGTTTCCATCCCCATCCCCATCCTGGTGTCCATCCCCATCCCCATCCTGGTGTCCATCCCCATCCCTCTCCTGGTGTCCATCCCCATCCCCATCCTGGTGTCCATCCCCATCTCCATCCTGGTGTCCATCCCCATCCCTGTCCTGGTGTCCATCCCTCTCCTGGTGCCCATCCCCATCCCTCTCCTGGTGTCCATCCCCATCCCTCTCCTGGTGTCCATCCCCATCCCTCTCCTGGTGTCCATCCCCATCCCTATCCTGGTGCCCATCCCCATCCCCATCCTGGTGTCCATCCCCATCCCCATCCCCATCCTGGTGTCCATCCCCATCCCTGTCCTAGTGTCCATCCACGTCCCCATCCTGGTGTCCATCCCTGTCCTTGTGTCCATCCCCATCCTCGTCCTGGTGTCCATCCCCATCCCTGTCCTGGTGTCCATCCCTGTCCTGGTGCCCATCCCATCCCTGTCCCCCCGTGTCCCCTCCGGGCACCTCGCTGATGTTGTGGGTGATGTCGGAGGCTCCCGGGAAGCGGGGCCGGTTGTCGTTCTCGTTGAGGACCTGGACGATGATGCGGAACTCCACCTGCCATGGGGGGGACGCGGGTGGGACCGAGCCCCTCGGAGATCCCGCCACCCCCGGGACCCGCCGGCCCTACCGGGGAGAAGCCGTCCTCGGCGCACGTCAGGGCCACCATCAGCACCGGGGACTCCAGCTCCTGCAGGGGTCATGGGGTCAGCGTCGGCACGTGGGGGACCCACAGGGACATCGGGGGGTGGGAGGGTCCAGGAGGGACACGGGGTGGACACGAGTGGGTGGATGGACGTAGGATGGACGCTGGATGGAGGGATGGAGGGATGGACAGACACGGGATGGATGGAAGATGAACATGGGATGGATGGAGGGATGGAGGGATGGAGGGAGGGATGGAGGGAGGGATGGATGGATGGAGGGATGGAGGGATGGAGGGATGGATGGAGGGATGGAGGGAGGGATGGAGGGATGGAGGGATGGAGGGATGGAGGGAGGGATGGATGGAGGGATGGAGGGATGGAGGGATGGACGGACACGGGATGGATGGAAGATGAACATGGGATGGATGGAGGGATGGAGGGATGGATGGATGGATGGAGGGATGGAGGGATGGAGGGAGGGATGGAGGGAGGGATGGATGGATGGAGGGATGGATGGAGGGATGGAGGGAGGGATGGAGGGATGGAGGGAGGGATGGAGGGATGGAGGGATGGAGGGAGGGATGGATGGAGGGATGGAGGGATGGAGGGATGGAGGGATGGAGGGATGGAGGGAGGGATGGAGGGATGGAGGGATGGAGGGATGGAGGGAGGGATGGAGGGATGGAGGGATGGAGGGAGGGATGGAGGGAGGGATGGAGGGAGGGATGGAGGGATGGAGGGAGGGATGGAGGGAGGGAGGGATGGAGGGATGGAGGGAGGGATGGAGGGATGGAGGGATGGAGGGAGGGATGGAGGGATGGAGGGATGGAGGGAGGGATGGAGGGATGGATGGATGGAGGGATGGATGGAGGGATGGAGGGATGGAGGGATGGAGGGAGGGATGGAGGGATGGATGGAGGGATGGAGGGATGGAGGGATGGAGGGAGGGATGGAGGGATGGAGGGATGGAGGGAGGGATGGAGGGATGGATGGAGGGATGGAGGGAGGGATGGAGGGATGGAGGGATGGAGGGATGGAGGGAGGGAGGGATGGAGGGAGGGATGGAGGGATGGAGGGAGGGATGGAGGGAGGGAGGGAGGGAGGGATGGATGGATGGAGGGATGGATGGATGGATGGAGGGATGGAGGGAGGGATGGATGGATGGAGGGATGGATGGAGGGATGGAGGGAGGGATGGAGGGATGGAGGGAGGGATGGAGGGAGGGATGGAAGGAGGGATGGAGGGATGGATGGAGGGATGGAGGGATTGATGGATGGAAGATGGACACAGGATGGATGGACAGGGGATGGATGGATGGATGGATGGATGGACGGACATGGGATGGATGGATGATTGATGGATGGAGGATGGACACAGGATGGATGGAGGGAGGGATGGATGGATGGATGGATGGATGGATGGATGGATGGATGGAGGATTGATGCATGGAGGATGGACACAGGATGGATGGATGGACACAGGTGGATGGAGGATGGATGGATGGATGGAGCCAGCCAGTTAGACCCAGGCTGGAGGTGGAGGATGGACATGGGTAGATGGAGGATGGATCCAGGTGGATCCAGGATGGAGGTGGATGGATGCACAAGGGATGGAGGACGGACACGGGTGAATGAAGGATGGAGCCAGAAGGATCCAGGATGGTTGGATGCAGGAGGGAGCCAGGGGGATAGATGGAGACAGGATGGATGGACCCAGGCAGGAGGTGGGATGGATGGGTGGGTGGATGGATGGATGGATGGATGGATGTTTGGATGGACGGACGGACGGACACAGGATGGATGGAGGGTTGGATGGATGGACGGACACAGGATGGATGGAAGATGAACATGGGATGGATGGATGGATGGATGGATGGATGGATGGAAGGAAGATGCACACAGGATGGATGGATGGATGGATGGATGGATGGATGGATGGAAGATGGACACAGGATGGATGGATGGATGGAGGATGGATGCATGGAGGATGGACACAGGATGGATTGATGGACATGGGATGGATGGAGGATGGATGCATGGAGGATGGACACAGGATGGATTGATGGACATGGGATGGATGGAGGATTGATGGATGGAAGATGGACGTGGGATGGATGGATGGATGATGGATGGATGGATGGATGGATGGATGGAAGGAGGATGGATGGATGGAAGGAGGATGGATGGAGGGAAGATGGATAGAGGATTGATGGATGGAGGATGGACACAGGATGGTTGGAGGGATGGATGGAGGGATGGATGGAGGGATGGATGGATGGATGCGGGATGGGCCCGGCTGGAGGAAATGCCGTGGTGGGGGGTGGTGGCATCACCTCGCGGTCCAGCGGGCGCCCGGCCGAGACGTTGAGCCTCACGCTGCGTCCGTCCAGGTAGAACCAGGCGGCGTCGGCGCCCACCAGGCAGAGGTGGAGCCCGGCGCTGCCCGCGTCCCCCGCCGGCAGCCGGGCCACCAGGCTCCCGTGGGCGCTGTTCTCCACGATCTCCGTGAAGAGGTTCCCAAAGCCGCTGCACCCGTCACCCTGCGCTGCTGCCACCCCGCGGGGTCAGCCGGGGGGACACGCGCCCACACGCCCCTGGGGCACCTCCCCGGGGTCCCCACGCCTTGGGGTCCCCACGTCCCATCACCCCATCCAAAGGTCCCCCACGTCCCATGACCCCATCCAAAGGTCTCCAAGCCTTGGGGTCCCCATGTCCCATGACCCCATCCAAAGGTCCCCACGCCTTGGGGTCCCCACGTCCCATGACCCCATCCAAAGGTCCCCACGTCCCATCACCCCATCCAAAGGTCCCCACGCCTTGGGGTCCCCACGTTCCCATGACCCCATCCAAAGGTCTCCGTGTCCCATGAACCCATCCAAAGGTCCCCACGCCTTGGGGTCCCCACATCCCATGACCCCATCCAAATGTCTCCACGCCTTGGGGTCCCCACGTCCCATGACCCCATCCAAAGGTCTCCAAGCCTTGGGGTCCCCACGTCCCATGACCCCATCCAAAGGTCCCCACGCCTTGGGGTCCCCACGTCCCATGACTCCACCTGAAGGCCTCCAAGCCTTGGGGTCCCCACATCCCATGACCCCCATCCAAAGGTCCCCACGCCTTGGGGTCCCCACGTCCCATCACTCCATCCAAAGTCCCCACGCCTTGGGGTCCCCACGTCCCATGACCCCATCCAAAGGTCCCCACACCTTGGGGTCCCCACGTCCCATGACCCCATCCAAAGGTCCCCATGTCCCATTGACCCCATCCAAAGGTCCTCACGCCTTGGGGTCCCCACGTCCCATGACCCCATCCAAAGGTCCCCAAGCCCTGGGGTCCCCACGCCCTGTGGTCCCCACATCCCATGACCCCATCCAAAGGTCTCCACACCCCTGGGGTCTCCGTGTCCCATGACCCCATCCAAAGGTCCCCCACGTCCCATGACCCCATCCAAAGGTCTCCACGCCTTGGGGTCCCCACGTCCCATGACTCCACCTGAAGGTCTCCAAGCCTTGGGGTCCCCACGTCCCATGACCCCATCCAAAGGTCTCCACGCCTTGGGGTCCCCACGTCCCATGACCCCATCCAAAGGTCCCCACGCCTTGGGGTCCCCACGTCCCATGACCCCGTCCGAAGGTCCCCACGTCCCATGACCCCGTCCAAAGGTCTCCACGCCTTGGGGTCCCTGTGTCCCATGATCCCATCCAAAGGTCTCCATGCCTTGGGGTCTCCACATCCCTTGACCCCATCCAAAGGTCCCCACATCCCATGACCCCATCCAAAGGTCCCCATGCCTTGGGGTCCCCACGTCCCATGATACCATCCAAAGGTCTCCAAGCTTTGGGGTCTCCACATCCCATGACCCCATCCAAAGGTCTCCACGCCTTGGGGTCCCCATGTCCCCACTCTCAGGCCTCCATACCTTAAAGCCCCCATGTCCCCATGTCTAGGGTCCCCACTCCCTGGTGACTCTGTCTCCCGAGTCTCCATCTCTCAGGGTTGTCACCCCAAGTGTCCCCATCCCTTGGGTCCTCACCTTTCATGGTTGTCACCTCCAGGGTCTCCATTCCCTAGTGTCCTCCTCCCCAGGGTCCCTATCTCTTGTGGTTGCCACCCCCAAGTCCCCATCTCCAGGGTCCCCTCTCCCTGGTGACCCCCATCCTTGTGTCCCCATCTCCAGGGTCCCCATCTCTCATGGTTGCCACCAGGTCCCCATCCCCAGGGTCCCCACTCCCTGGTGTCCCCATCCTCGTGTCCCCAACCTTGGGGGCTCCATCTCCAAGGTCCCCAAGGCCCAGTCCACCACCCCACGGGCCTCCGGGTCCCTCCCAGCCCGGTGTCCCCGATGTCCCCAGTGTCCCCAGTGTCCCCAGCCCAGGCTCACCTGCTCCCAGCCGCAGGGCCAGGCAGGCGGCCAGCAGGGCCGGCCACCACCGAGCCGCCATGGAGCGGGGGACAGGGGACAGGGACGGGGCCACGGTGGCAGCCTGCGATGGGGACGACAGCGGATGGCACCCCGACACCTGCTCCCTGTCCCCAAGTCCCGCCAC
>NW_027207161.1:0-23998 GCF_032191515.1 Phaenicophaeus curvirostris
GGGTGAAAAAAAGGGGGTTTTGGTTAAAAAAAAGGAGTTTGGGGGGGGAAAGGGGGGGGGGGGGCGCTCGGTGGTGTCACCCGGCGGTGCCAGGCGCTTGGGGACAATGGGGACAATGGGTGACATGGGGGGGGGGAACAGGGACAATGGGGACAGTGGGAGACTGGGGACAATGGGGAGACTGGGGACAGAGGGACACTGGGAGCACTGGGGACAATGGGGACAAGGAGGGGACAGTGGGGACGAGGGGGATACTGGGGATACTGGGGACACTGGGGACACTGGGGACAAGGGGGCACTGAGGGCACTGGGGACACTGGGGACAAGGGGGCACTGGGAGCACTGGGGACACTGGGGACACTGGGGACACTGGGGATACTGGGGACACTGGGGATACTGGGGACACTGGGGACAAGGGGGCATTGGGGACACTGGGGACAAGGGGGATACTGGGGACACTGGGGACACTGGGAGCACTGGGGACACTGGGGACACTGGGGATACTGGGGACACTGGGGACAAGGGGGCATTGGGGACACTGGGGACAAGGGGGATACTGGGGACACTGGGGACACTGGGGGCACTGGGGACACTGGGGACACTGGGGACAAGGGGACAGTGGGGGCACTGGGGACACTGGGAACACTGGGGATACTGGGACGCTGGGGATACTGGGGACACTGGGGACACTGGGGACAAGGAGGGGACACTGGGGACACTGGGGACACTGGGGACAAGGAGGGGACACTGGGGACACTGGGGACACTGGGGACAAGGAGGCACTGGGGGCACTGGGAACACTGGGGACACTGGGGACACTGGGGACAAGGGGGCAGTGGGGGCACTGGGGACACTGGGGATACTGGGACGCTGGGGATACTGGGGACACTGGGGGCACTGGGGACAAGGGGGCAGTGGGGACACTGGGGACAAGGAGGCACTGGGAGCACTGGGGACACTGGGGGCACTGGGAGCACTGGGGACACTGGGGATACTGGGGACAATGGGGGATACTGGGGATACTGGGGACACTGGGGACAATGAGGGACAATGAGGGACAGGGGGACACTGGGAGCACTGGGACAGGGACACTGGGGAGACTGGGGACAATGGGGACAATGAGGGACATTGGGGGAGACTGGGGACACTGGGGAGAATGGGGACAATGGGGACACTGGGGGAGACTGGGGACAATGGGGACACTGGGGCAGCAAGGGACAGGGGGACACAATGAGGGACAAGGGACAGAGGGACACTGGGAGCACTGGGGACACTGGGGGCACTGGGAGCACTGGGGACACTGGGGATACTGGGGACAATGGGGGATACTGGGGATACTGGGGACACTGGGGACAATGAGGGACAATGAAGGACAGGGGGACACTGGGAGCACTGGGGGACACTGGGGAGACCGGGGAGACTGGGGACAGTGGGACAAGGGGGTCACCGGGACAAGGGGGATACTGGGGACACTGGGAGCACTGGGGACACTGGGACAAGGGGACACTGGGGGAGACTGGGGACAATGGGACAATGGGGACAGGGAGACACTGGGAACACTGGGGACACTGGGAGCACTGGGACAGGGACACTAGGGACACTGGGGACACTGGGGACACTGGGACAGGGACACTGGGGACACTGGGAGTTCTGGGACAGGGACACTGGGAGCACTGGGAGCACTGGGACAGGGACACTGGGGACACTGGGGTCACTGGGGACACTGGGGACACTGGGAGCACTGGGACAGGGACACTGGGGACACTGGGGACACTGGGGACACTGGGACACTGGGGACACTGGGAGCACTGGGAGCACTGGGACAGGGACACTGGGGATACTGGGGACACTGGGGACACTGGGGACACTGGGAGCACTGGGAGCACTGGGACAGGGACACCGGGAGCACTGGGAGCACTGGGACAGGGACACTGGGGACACTGGGGACACTGGGAGCACTGGGAGCACTGGGAGCACTGGGACAGGGACACTGGGGACACTGGGGACACTGGGGACACTGGGACAGGGACACTGGGAGCACTGGGACAGGGACACTGGGGACACTGGGGACACTGGGGACACTGGCGACACTGGGAGCTCTGGGACAGGGACACTGGGAGCACTGGGAGCACTGGGAGCACTGGGACAGGGACACTGGGGACACTGGGGACACTGGGAGCACTGGGAGCACTGGGAGCACTGGGAGCACTGGGACAGGGACACTGGGGACACTGGGGACACTGGGAGCACTGGGAGCACTGGGAGCACTGGGACAGGGACACTGGGGACACTGGGGACACTGGGAGCACTGGGAGCACTGGGAGCACTGGGACAGGGACACTGGGGACACTGGGGACACTGGGAGCACTGGGAGCACTGGGAGCACTGGGACAGGGTCACTGGGGATACTGGGGATACTGGGAGAGGACATTGAGGACCCTGGGGGATACTGGGAGGGGATACTGGGGATACTGGGGGACACTGGGGACACAGGGAGGGGACACTGGGGATACTGGGGGACACTGGGGACACAGGGAGGGGATACTGGGGATACTGGGGAACCTTGCTGACATTGGGGTATACTGGGAGGGGATACTGGGGATACTGGGGGATACTGGGGGATACTGGGGATACTGGGGATACTGGGGACACAGGGAGGGGACACTGGGGATACTGGGGATACTGGGGATACTGGGGGATACTGGGAGGGCTTACTGGTGACACTGGTTTCCCAGCCATGAGCCCAGTGGCCGCTGCCCTCCTGCTACTGGTCCTGCCGCCAGGTACTGGGAGGGACTGGGAGGGACTGGGAGGGACTGGGAGGGACTGGGATGTACTGGGAGGGGACTGGGAGGGACTGGGGGGGACTGGGAGGGGACTGGGAGGGACTGGGAGGGGACTGGGAGGGACTGGGGGGGACTGGGAGGGGACTGGGAGGGGACTGGGAGGGACTGGGGGGGACTGGGAGGGACTGGGAGGGACTGGGAGGGACTGGGGGGCACTGGGAGGGCCCCAGGGCCCAGTTAACAGGGGCTCGAACCCCGTTATTAGCACTAATAATGACTCAAAACCTCATTATTAGCCCTAATAATTGATCCTGATCCCATTATTAGCGCTAATTAACACCCCAAATCCCACTATTAGCGCTAATTAATGCTTCAAATCCCATTATTAGCGCTAATTAATGCTTCAAATCCCATTATTAGTGCTAATTAATGCCTCAAATCCCATTATTAGCCCTAATTAGTGCCCCAAACCCCATTATTAGCCCTAATTAATGCCTCAAATCCTATCATTAGCGCTAATAAACGCCTCAAATCTCATTATTAATGCTAATAAATGCCCTAAATCCCATTATTAGCCCTAATAAATGCCCTAAACTCCATTATCACTAATAAGCCCCTCATACTTCATCATTAGCCCTAATAAATGCCCCAAATCTCATTATTAGCGCTAATAAACCCCTCAAATCTCATTATTAGCCCTAATAAATGCCCTAAACTCCATTATTAGCCCTAATAAATGCCTCAAATCCCATTATAATCACTAATAAGCCCCTCAAACTCCATCATTAGCCCTAATAAATGCCCCAAATCCCATTATTAGCGCTAATAAATGCCTCACATCCCATTATTAGCACTAATAAATGCCCCAAATCCCATTATTAGCGCTAATAAATGCCCCAAATCCCATTCTTATCACTAATAAATACCCCAAATCCCATTATTAGCCCTAATAAACGCCCCAAATCCCATTATTAGCCCTAATAAACGCCCCAAATCCCATTATTAGCACTAATACATGCCCCAAATCCCATTATTAGCGCTAATAAATGCCTCAAATCTCATTATTAACACTAATAAATGCCTCAAATCTCATTATTATCGCTAATAAATGCCCCAAATCCCATTATTAGTGTTAATAAATGCCTCAAATCTCATTATTAGTGCTAATAAGTGCCTCAAATCCCATCATTAGCCCTAATAAAGGCCCCAAATCCCATTATTAGCGCTAATAAACGCCCCAAATCCCATTATTAGTGCTAATAAACGCCCCAAATCCATTCTTATCGCTAATAAACGCCCCAAATCCCATTATTAGTCCTAATAAACGCCCCAAATCCCATTATTAGCGCTAATA
This sequence comes from Phaenicophaeus curvirostris, assembly GCF_032191515.1. Taxonomy (NCBI): domain Eukaryota; kingdom Metazoa; phylum Chordata; class Aves; order Cuculiformes; family Cuculidae; genus Phaenicophaeus; species Phaenicophaeus curvirostris. The sequence goes on from NW_027207161.1 coordinate 4,141, forward strand.
AACGCCCCAAATCCCATTATTAGCCCTAATAAAGGCCCCAAATCCCATTCTTAGCCCTACTAATGGCCCCCGCGCCCCATTTTCTCGCCTCCTCTCCCCTCCGCAGGCGGCGTCGGGGGCCCCTGGGCGGCCTGGATGCCCCCGTCGCTCTCGGGGCTCTCGGGGGGCTGCGTCTCCATCCCCTGCCGCTTCGGGTACCCCGAGGAGCTGCGGCCCAGCGCCGTCCACGGGCTCTGGTATTTCGGGAGCCCGTACCCCAAGAATTACCCGCCGGTGGTGGCTCGCTCGCGGGCGGGCGCCGTCCACGAGAGCTTCGCGGGGCGCGCGGAGCTTTCGGGGGACCCCGGGCTGCGGGATTGCTCGCTGCGACTCGGGCCCCTCAGCCCCGAGCTGGCCGGCAAGTATTATTTTCGGGGGGACCTGGGGGGCTACAACCAGTACAGCTTCGCCGAGCACGCCAACCTCGAGGTGCTCGGTGAGTATGGGGTGGGGGGGGGCTGGGAGACCAGTTTGGGGGGGACTGGGGGGGCTGGGAACCAGTTTGAGGGGGCTGGGAGCTCATTTGGGGGGCTGGGAGACCAGTTTGGGGGGGACTGGGAGGGCTGGGAACCAGTTGGGGGGGACTGGGAGAGCAACAGGGGGGCTTGGGGGGGCTGGGAACCAATTTCGGGGGGCTGGGAGCTCACTTGGGGGCTGGGAGACCATTTGGGGGGGACTGGGGGGGCTGGGAACCAGTTTGAGGGGGCTGGGAGCTAATTTGGGGGGCTGGGAGACCAGTTTGGGGGGCTGGGAGCTCATTTGGGGGGCTGGGAGACCAGTTTGGGGGGCTGGCACCCCAGTTTTGGGGGTGGGAGGAGCTGGAACCCCAATTCCAATGAGGGTCCCCAGTCCTGGGGTCTCCTGGAACCCCAACTCCATGGAGGGTCCCCAATCCTGATCTTCTGGGTCCCATCACCCCATCCTGGTCTCCTGGAACCCCAACTCCATTGAGGGTCCCCAATCCTGGGGTCTCCTGGAACCCCAACTCCATTGAGGGTCCCCAATCCTGATCTTCTGGGTCCCCACACCTCATCCTGGTCTCCTGGAACCCCAACTCCATTGAGGGTCCCCAATCCTGGGGTCTCCTGGAACCCCAACTCCACGGAGGGTCCCCAGTCCTGGGGTCTCCTGGAACCCCAACTCCATGGAGGGTCCCCAATCCTGGGGTCTCCTGGAACCCCAACTCCATTGAGGGTCTCCAGACATGGATATCTGGGTCCCACCACCCCATCCTGGTCTCCTGGAACCCCAACTCCACTGAGGGTCCCCAGTCCTGGGGTCTCCTGGGACCCCAACTCCATGGAGGGTCCCCAATCCTGGGGTCTCCTGGGACCCCAACTCCATTGAGGGTCTCCAGACTTGGATATCTGGGTCCCATCACCCCATCCTGGTCTCCTGGAACCCCAACTCCATTGAGGGTCCCCAATCCTGGGGTCTCCTGGAACCCCAACTCCATGGAGGGTCTCCAGACTTGGATATCTGGGTCCCAAGACCCCATCCTGGTCTTCTGGAACCCCAACTCCATTGAGGGTCCCCAATCCTGGGATCTCCTGGAACCCCAACTCCATTAAGGGTCCCCAGTCCTGATGTTCTGGATCCCATCACCCCATCCTGGTCCCCTGGAACCCCAACTCCATGGAGGGTCCCCAATCCTGATCTTCTGGGTCCCATCACCCCATCCTGGTCTCCTGGAACCCCAACTCCATTGAGGGTCTCCAGACTTGGATATCTGAGTCCCATCACCCCACCCTGGGGTCTCCTGGAACCCCAACTCCACTGAGGGTCCCCAATCCTGATGTTCTGGATCCCATCACCCCATCCTGGTCTCCTGGAACCCCAACTCCATGGAGGGTCTCCAGACTTGGATATCTGGGTCCCATCACCCCATCCTGGTCTCCTGGGTCTCCAGCTCCATTGAGGGTCTCCAGCCTTGGACATGTGGGACCCCCAACCCCATCCTAATCTCCTGGGGTCCCCCATCTCCCACCCCCCACCCCGGTCACCCCGTTTTCTCCACAGAGGAGCCCCTCCTGGAGGTCCCTCCTGACGTGGTGGCCGGAGAGGAGGTCGAGCTCCAGTGCCGCGTGCCGGACAACTGCCCCGAGCTGCGTCCCCGCGTCCGCTGGGAAGGGACCGAGGACCTCCTGGAGGTCTCCGAGCGGCAGGTCCGGGAGGACCAAAGCGGAGCCGCCACCCTCCTGGTTCTCCTGAGGTTCCGAGCCCGGAGAGAAGACGGAGGACGGAGGCTGGAGTGTCGCGTGGCCTTCGCCAACAGCTCCTTGGCCTTCCAGGCCGCCACCACCCTCGACGTCCAGTGTGAGTTGGGGACCCCCCCGGGGACCCCCACGTCCTTGGGGTTGTGGGTGAGGAACATCTGGGTGCTCCCAACACCAACTTCCACCTTCTGGAATCTAGGGTCCATATTTTGGGGTTCTGGCTCCATGTTTTGAGCTTCTAGCTCCATATTCTGAGGTTCTAGCTCAATATTTTGGGGCTCTGGCTCCATATTTTGAGGTTCTAGCTCCATATTCTGAGGTTCAAGGTCCATATTTGGAGTTCTGGCTCCATATTTTGAGGTTCTAGCTCAATCTTTTGGTGTTCGGGTCCATATTTTGGGGTTCAGGTTCCATATTTGGAGGTTCAAGGTCCATATTTCAGGGTTTAGTTCCATATTTTGAGGTTCAAGGTCCATCTTTTGGGGTCCAGAGTCCATCTTCTGGTGTTCAGGTCCATATTTTGGGGTTCTGGCTCCATATTTTGAGGTTCTAGCTCCATATTTTGAGGTCCAAGGTCCATATTTGGGGGTTCTGGCTCCATATTTTGGGGTTTGAGGTCCATATTTTGGTGTTCAGGTCCATATTTTTGGGTTCTGGCTCCATATTTTGGGGTCCAGGTTCCATCTTTTGGTGTTTAGGTTCAAATTTGGAGGTTCTAGCTCCATATTTTGTGGTTCTAGCTCAATATTTCAGGGCTCTGGCTCCATATTTTGAGGTTCTAGCTCCATATTCTGAGGTTCAAGGTCCATATTTTGAGGCTCTGGCTCCATATTTTGAGGTTCTAGCTCAATCTTTTGGTGCTCGGGTCCATATTTTGGGGTTCTGGCTCCATATTTTGAGGTCCAAGGTCCATATTTGGGGTTCTGGCTCCATATTTTGAGGTTCTAGCTCAATCTTTTGGTGTTCGGGTCCATATTTTGGGGTTCAGGTTCCATATTTGGAGGTTCTAGCTCCATATTTCAGGGTTTAGTTCCGTATTTTGAGGTTCAAGGTCCATCTTTTGGGGTCCAGGTTCCATCTTTTGGTGTTCAGATCCATATTTTGGTGTTCTGACTCCATATTTTGAGGTTCAAGGTCCATATTTTGGTGTTCAGGTCGATATTTCAGGGTTTAGTTCCATATTTTGAGGTTCAAGGTCCATCTTCTGGGATCCAGGGTCCATCTTTTGGTGTTCAGATCCATATTTTAGGTTTCTGGCTCCATATTTTGAGGTCCAAGGTCCATAATTGGGGTTCTGGCTCCATATTTTGAGGTTCTAGCTCAATCTTTTGGTGTTCAGGGCCATATTTTGGGGTTCAGGTTCCATATTTTGAGGTTCTAGCTCCATATTTCAGGGTTTAGTTCCATATTTTGAGGTTCAAGGTCCATCTTTTGGGGTCCAGGTTCCATCTTTTGGTGTTCAGATCCATATTTTGGGGATCTGGCTCCATATTTTGAGGTCCAAGGTCCATATTTTGGGGTTCTGGCTCCATATTTTGAGGTTCTAGCTCAATCTTTTGATGTCCAGGTCCATATTTTGGGGTTCAGGTTCCATATTTTGAGGTTCAAGGTCCATCTTTTGGGGTCCAGCTTCCATCTTTTGGTGTTCAGCTCCATATTTTAGGGTTCTGGCTCCATATTTTGTGGTTCAAGGTCCATCCTTTGGTGTTCAGGTCGATATTTCAGGGTTTAGTTCCATATTTTCTGGTTCAAGGTCCATCTTTTGGGGTCCAGGTTCACATTTTAGGGGTCCAGGTTCCAACTTTTGGTGTGCAGATCCAAATTTTGTGGTTCTGGCTCCGTATTTTGTGGTTCAAGGTCCATCTTTTGGTGTTCAGGTCCATATTTTAGGTTTCTGGCTCCATATTTTGAGGTTCAGGTAGATGTTTTAGGGTTTAGTTCCATATTTTGAGGTTCAAGGTCCATCTTTGGGGGTCCAGGTTCCATCTTTTGGTGTTCAGCTCCATATTTTTGGGTTCTGGCTCCATATTTTGAGGTGCAAAGTCCATATTTTTGATGTTCAAGTCCATCTTTTGGTGCTCAGATCCATATTTTTGGGTTCTGGCTCCTTATTTTGGAGTCCAGGGTCCGTCTTTTGGTGTTCTGATCCATATTTTGTGGTTCAAAGTCCATATTTTTGTGTTCAAGTCCATATTTTGGGGATGGGGCTCCATATTTTGTGGTGCAAGGTCCATATTTTGGTGTTCAGATCCATATTTTGGGGTTTTGGCTCCATATTTTGAGGTTCAAGGTCCATATTTTGGGGTCCAGGGTCCATCTTTTGGGGTTCTGGCTCCATATTTTGAGGTTCAAGGTCCATATTTTGGGGTCCAGGGTCCATCTTTTGGGGTTCTGGCTCCATATTTTGAGCTTCAAGGTCCATCTTTTGTTGTCCACGTTCCATCTTTTGCTGTTCAGATGCAAATTTTGGGGTTCTGGCTCAATTCTTTGGGGTCCAGGTTCCATCTCTGGGGTCCAGGTCCGTATTTTGGGGTTCGGGCTCCATATTTTGAGGTCCAAGGTCCACATTTTGAGGTTCAAGGTCCATTTTTTGGTGTTCAGGTCCATCTTTTGGTGCTCACATCCATATTTTTGGGTTCTGGCTCCGTATTTTGAGGTCCAAGGTCCATATTTTGGGGTTCAGGTCCATATTTTGGGGTTCAGCTCCATATTTTAGGGTTCAGCTCCATCTTTTGAAGCTCAAGCTCCATCTTTCGGGTCCTTTCCAGATGCTCCTCGGGTGCTGGAGGTGTCGGGTCCCGGCGAGGTGGTCGAGGGGTCCCCGGTGGATCTGGGCTGCGAGGCCGAGGGGCGCCCCCCGCCTTTGCTCTCCTGGTTCCGGGGCGCCTCGGTCTTACGGGAGGAACCGGTTTCGACCGGTTTACACCTGCTTCTACCCCGGGTCGAACCGGATCAAGCCGGAACCTACAGCTGCGTCGCCGAGAACCGACACGGACGCCACAACCGGAGCCTCGAGCTGCACGTGGCCTGTGAGGAGGGGGAAATGGGGGGGGTCGGGGGGACCCCCTGCCTTGGGGAACCCCTGGGTCCCACCCCTGGGTCCCTTTTTGGGGTCCCCCCACCCTTTGGGCCACCCTAGATCCCACCCCTGGGTCCCTTTTTGGGGTCCCCCCCACTTTGGGCACCCCTAGATCCCACCCCTGGGTCCCTTTTTGGGGTCCCCCCCTCTTTGGGTCCCCCTGAATCCCTCCTTGGGTCCCTCCTGGGTCCCCTTTTTGGGGTCCCACCCCTTTGGGTCCCCCTCAATCCCCACCTTGGGTCCCTCCTGGGTCTCTTTTTTGGGGGCCCCCAACCTTTGGGCACCCCTAGACCCCACCTCTGGGTCCCTTTTTGGGGTCCCACCTCTTTGGGTCCCCCTCAATCCTGCCCTTGTGTCCCTCCTGGGTCCCCTTTTTGGGGTCCCCTCTCTTTGGATACCCCTGAATCCCCCCCTTGGGACACCCTTGGATCCCTTTTTGGGGTCCCCCCCCTTTGGGTCCCCCAAGATCCCATCCTTGGGTCCCTTTTTGGGGTCCCCCCCTTTGGGTCCCCCAAGATCCCACCCTTGGGTCCCTTTTTGGGGTCCCCCCTCTCTTTGGGCACCCCTAAATCCCACCCTAGAGTCTCTCCTGGGTCCCCTTTTTGGGGTACCCCCTCTTTGGGAACCCCTAGATCCCACACCTGGGTCCCTTTTTGGGGTCCCCCCCTCTTTGGGTCCCCCTGAGTGTCCCCCTTGGGTCCCTCCTGGGTCCCCTTTTTGGGGTCCCCCCCCCCTTTGGGCCCCCTGAATCCCCACCTTGAGCCACCCTCGGGTCCCTTTTTGGGGTCCCCCCTTTTTGAGTCCACCTGAATGCCCCTTGGGACATCTTTGGATCCCTTTTTGGGGTCCCCCCCCTTTGGGCCCCCCTAGATCCCAACCTTCGGTCCCTTTTTGGGGTCCCCCCACTTTGGGCCCCCCTCAATCCCCCCCTTGGGACACCCTTGGATCCCTTTTTGGGGTCCCCCCTTTTTGAGTCCCCCTGAATCCCCCCCCTTGGGACACCCTCAGGTCCCTTTTTGGGGTCCCCCCTCTTTGAGTCCCCCTGAATCCCCCCCTTGGGTCCCTCCTGGGTCCCTTTTTGAGGTCCCCCCCCCCTTTGTGCCCCCCTCAATCTCCCCCTTGAGCCATCCTCAGGTCCCTTTTTGGGGTCCCCCCCCTTTGAGGGTCCCCAAGGTCCCTTTTGCTCTCCCCCAGCTCCTATTTTTGTCCTATAGGGTCCTCCAACCCCCTTTTTCCCCCCGCAAACCCCCTTTTTTCCCCCCCAAAACCCCCTTTTTCCCCCTCAAACCCCCTTTTTCCCCCACTCAAACCCCCTTTTTCCCCCTCCAACCCCCCCTTTTTCCCCCCCAAAACCCCCTTTTTCCCCCTCAAACCCCCTTTTTCCCCCCCACAAACCCCCTTTTCCCTCCAACCCCCTTTTTCCCCCTCCAACCCCCCTTTTCCCCCACCAACCCCCTTTTTCCCCCTCCACCCCCCTTTTCCCCCCTCAAACCCCCATTTTCCCCCCCAAACCCCCCTTTTTCCCCCCCACAAACCCCCTTTCCCCCCCACAAACCCCCTTTTTCCCCCACCAACCCCCCTTTTCCCCCTCCAACCCCCTTTTCCCCCCTCCAACCCCCCTTTTTCCCCCTCCAACCCCCCTTTTTCCCCCCTCCAACCCCCTTTTCCCCCTCCAACCCCCCTTTTTCCCCCTCCAACCCCCTTTTTCCCCCACAAACCCCCTTTTTCCCCCCCAAAACCCCCTTTTTCCCCCCCACAAACCCCCTTTTCCCCCCTCAAACCCCCTTTTTCCCCCCCACAAACCCCCTTTTCCCCCCCAAAACCCCCTTTTTCCCCCCCACAAACCCCCTTTTTACCCCCTCAAACCCCCCTTTTTCCCCCTCCACCCCCTTTTTCCCCCTCAAACCCCTTTTTCCCCCTCCAACCCCCCTTTTTCCCCCTCAAACCCACTTTTCCCCCCCAAAACCCCCTTTTTCCCCCCACAAACCCCCTTTTTCCCCCTCAAACCCCCTTTTCCCCCACTCAAAACCCCCTTTTTCCCCCTCCAACCCCCCCTTTTTCCCCCCCAAAACCCCCTTTTTCCCCCCCAACCCCCTTTTTTCCCCCCCACAAACCCCCTTTTTCCCCCTCCAACCCCCCTTTTTCCCCCTCCAACCCCCCTTTTTCCCCCCTCCAACCCCCTTTTTCCCCCTCCAACCCCCCTTTTTCCCCCTCCAACCCCCTTTTTCCCCCTCAAACCCCCTTTTTCCCCCTCAAACCCCCTTTTTCCCCCCCACAAACCCCCTTTTTCCCCCCCACAAACCCCCTTTTTCCCCCTCAAACCCCCTTTTTCCCCCCCAAAACCCCCTTTTTCCCCCACAAACCCCCTTTTTCCCCCCTCCAACCCCCTTTTTCCCCCCTCAAACCCCCTTTTTCCCCCCCAAAACCCCCTTTTTCCCCCCCACAAACCCCCTTTTTCCCCCCTCAAACCCCCTTTTTCCCCCCCCACAAACCCCCTTTTTCCCCCCGCAAACCCCCTTTTTTCCCCCCCAAAACCCCCTTTTTCCCCCTCAAACCCCCTTTTTCCCCCACTCAAACCCCCTTTTTCCCCCTCCAACCCCCCCTTTTTCCCCCCCAAAACCCCCTTTTTCCCCCCCCAAACCCCCTTTTTCCCCCCCACAAACCCCCTTTTTTCCCCCTCCAACCCCCCTTTTTCCCCCTCCAACCCCCCTTTTTCCCCCCTCCAACCCCCTTTTTCCCCCTCCAACCCCCCTTTTTCCCCCTCCAACCCCCTTTTTCCCCCTCAAACCCCCTTTTTCCCCCCCAAAACCCCCTTTTTCCCCCCCACAAACCCCCTTTTCCCCCCTCAAACCCCCTTTTTCCCCCTCAAACCCCCTTTTTCCCCCCCAAAACCCCCTTTTTCCCCCCCACAAACCCCCTTTTTCCCCCCTCAAACCCCCTTTTTCCCCCTCCAACCCCCCTTTTTCCCCCACCAACCCCCCTTTTTCTCCCCCAAACCCCCTTTTTCCCCCCCAAACCCCCTTTTTCCCCCCTCAAACCCCCTTTTTCCCCCTCCAATCCCCCTTTTTCCCCCTCCAACCCCCCTTTTTGCCCCCTCAAACCCCCTTTTTCCCCCCCAACCCCCTTTTCCTCCCCCCAACCCCCCCCTTTTAACCCCTTCCTCCCCGCAGACGCCCCGCGCTCCCCGATGCTGAACGGGTCCCTGTGGGTGGTGGCCGGGGACCCGGTGTGGGTGACGTGCGGGGCCTCCAGCCACCCCGCCCCCATCGTCTCGGTGACCCGGGGACGCCGGGTGGTGGCCGTGGCCGTCTACGAGCCCCAAGTGACCATGAGCTTGGCCTCGGCCTCCCCCGAAGATGCCGGCGAGTACCTGTGCCGCGCCGAGAACCAGCACGGCGAGAGCAGCCTCCCCTTCAACCTCACCGTCGAGTGTAAGGGGGCCCTGAAGGGGTTAATGAGGTCCCTGAAGGGGTTAATGAGGTCCTCGAAGGGGTTAATGAGGCACTGAAGGGGTTAATGAGGCCCAGAAGGGGTTAATGGTTCCCTTAAGGGGGAGCATTGTGGTCCCTAAGGGGTTAACAAGGTCCCTCAAGGGTTAACAAGGGCTCTAAGGGGGTATTGGGGTCCCTAAGATGGGGAGATTGGGGGCCCTAAGGGGTTAATGAGGTCCCTGAAGGGGTTAATGGTTCCCTGAAGGGGTTAATGAGGCCCTGAAGGGGTTAATGGTTCCCTGAAGGGGGAGTACTGTGGTCCCTAAGGGGTTAATGAGGTCCTCGAAGGGGTTAATGAGGCACTGAAGGGGTTAATGAGGCCCAGAAGGGGTTAATGGTTCCCTGAAGGGGGAGTACTGTGGTCCCTAAGGGGTTAATGAGGTCCCTCAAGGGTTAACAAGGGCCCTAAGGGGGGTATTGGGGTCCCTAAGATGGGGAGATTGGGGGCCCTAAGGGGTTAATGAGGTCCCTGAAGGGGTTAATGAGGCCCTGAAGGGGTTAATGGCTCTCTTAAGGGGTTAGTGAGGCTCTGAAGGGGTTAATGGTTCCCCTAAGGGGGAGCATTGTGGTCCCTAAGGGGTTAATGAGGTCACTAAGGGGTTAACAAGGGCCCTAAGGGGGGTATTGGGGTCCCTGAAGGGGTTAACGAGGCCCCTAAGGGGTTAATCAGGTCACTAAGGGGTTAATCAGGTCACTAGCGGGGAGATCTTGGGGTGCTATAGGGGTTAATGGGGTCCTATAGAGGTTATTGGGGTCCCTGGGTGTGGTTTTCGGGTGCTATAGGGGTTATTGGGGTGCTATAGGGGGTTCCTGGGGTCCTTGGCTGCAGTTTTTGGGGTCCCTGGGTGTGTTTTGGGAGTTCCAAGGGTGTTTTGGGGGTCCCTGCATGTAACTTTTGGGGTTCCAAGAGTGTTTTTGGGGTCCCTGGGTGTATTTTTGGGGTTCCAAGGGTGTTTTGGGGGTCCCTGCATGTAACTTTTGGGGTTCCAAGAGTGTTTTTGGGGTCCCTGGGTGTATTTTTGGGGTTCCAAGGATGTTTTTGGGGTCCCTGGGTGTGTTTTTTGGGGTGCCTGGATATAATTTTGGGGGTTCCAGGGGTGTTTTAGGGGCCCCTGGGTGTGTTTTTGGGCTTCCAAGGGTGGTTTTGGGGTCCCTGGGTGTATTTTTGGGGTTCCAAGGGTGTTTTTGGGGTCCCTGGGTGTGTTTTTGTGGTTCCAATGGTGTTTTTGAGGTTCCTGGGTGTAACTTTTGGAGCCCCTGGGTGTGTTTTTTGGGGTTCCAAGGGTGTTTTTGGGGTCCCTGCCTGTAAAATTTGGGCTTCCAAGGGTGTTTTGGGGGTTCCTGCATGTAACTTTTGGGGTTCCAAGGATGTTTTTGGGGTCCCTGGTTGTGGGTTTGGGGTTCCAAGAGTGCTTTGGGGGCCCCGGGGTGTATTTTTGGAGCCCCTGGATGTGTTTTTGGGGTCCCTGGGTGTAACTTTTGGGGGTTCCAAGGGTGTTTTTGGGGCCCCTGGGTGTGTTTTTGGGCTCCCAATGGTGTTTTTGGGGTCCCTGGGTGTGTTTTTGGGGTCCCTGGGTGTATTTTTGGAGCCCCTGGGTGTGTTTTTGGGGGTTCCAAGGGTGTTTTTGGGGGTCCCTGGGTGTGTTTTTGGGGTTCCAAGGGTGTTTTGGGGCCCCTGGGTGTAATTTTTGGGGTTCCAAGAGTGGTTTTGGGGCCCCTGGGTGTATTTTTGGGGTTCCAAGGGTGTTTTTGGGGCCCTGGGTGTAATTTTTGGGGTTCCAAGAGTGTTTTTGGGGCCCCGGGTGTGTTTTTGGGCTCCCAATGGTGTTTGGGGGTCCCTGGGTGTGTTTTTGGGGTCCCTGGGTGTATTTTTGGAGCCCCTGGGTGTGTTTTTTGGGGTTCCAAGGATGTTTTTGGGGTCCCTGGGTGTGTTTTTGGGGTTCCAAGGGTGTTTTGGGGCCCCTGGGTGTAATTTTTGGGTTTCCAAGAGTGGTTTTGGGGCCTTGGGTGTAATTTTTGGGGTTCCAAGGGCGTTTTTGGGGTCCCTGGGTGTGTTTTTTGGGGTGCTTGGGTGCAATTTTTGGGGTTCCAAGTGTGATTTTGGGGTCCCTGCGTGTAATTTTTGGGGTTCCAAGGGTGTTTTTGGGGTCCCTGCGTATAATTTTTTGGGTTCCAGGGGTGTTTTGGGGGCCCTGGGTGTGTTTTTGGAGCCCCTGGGTGTGTTTTTTGGGGTTCCAAGGGTGTTTTTGGGGTCCCTGGGTGTGTTTTTGGGGTTCCAAGGGTGTTTTGGGGCCCCTGGGTGTGTTTTTGGGGTTCCAAGGATGTTTTTGGGGTCCCTGGTTGTGTTTTTGGGCTTCCAAGGGTGTTTTTGGGGTCCCTGGTTGTGTTTTTGGGGTTCCAAGAGTGTTTTTGGGGTCCCTGTGTGTAATTTTTGGGCTTCCAAGGGTGTTTTTGGGGTTCCAAGGCTGGTTTTGGGGTCCCTGGTTGTGTTTTTGGGGTCCCTGGGTGTCATTTTTGGGCTTCCAAGGCTGGTTTTGGGGTCCCCCGGGTGTTTAATTTTCGGGGTGTCCCCCTGTTCCCCCCAGACCCCCCGATCCTCCTGTCGGACTCGCGCTGCACCCCGGGGGGCGACGGCGCCCGCTGCGTCTGCTCGGCCTCGGCCCTCCCGGAGCCCTCGCTCAGCTTCGAGCTGCCCTCCCGCAACGTCACCGTCACCGAGGGGCACCGGGACGTGACGGTGACGGCGCCGCCGGGAGCGGGGGGCGCCTCGCCGGGGGGCGTCACCGTCACCGCCGTCCTCGCCCTCCGAGGGACCCTCGACCCCCGCCTCGCCGTCCTCTGCGCCGCCCGCAACCCCCACGGCAGCGTCCGGCAGCAGCTCCGCTTCCAGCACCCCGGTGAGGGGGCTCCCCGGGGCACCTCGGGGCACCCCGTGTCACCCCGTGTCACCTCATGTCACCCTGTGTCACCTGGAGTCCCCCACGGGGTCACCGATGGGGCGTGGGAATTCCTGGCTGGGCTTTCCCACGCTCCATTGACCCCCAAATCCCATTCGGAACCACGTGTCACTCATCCTGGTGTCACCTCATGTCACCCACTGTCACCTCATGTCACCCCACGTCACCTCATGTCACCCTGTGTCACCTGGAGTCCCCCACGGGGTCACCTATGGGGCGTGGGAATTCCTGGCAGCACTTTCCCACGCCCCATTGACCCCAAATCCCATTCAGAACCACGTGTCACTCGTCCTGGTGTCACCTCATGTCACCCACTGTCACCTCATGTCACCCACTGTCACCCCGTGTCACCTCATGTCACCCCGTGTCACCCTGTGTCACCTGGAGTCACCCACGGGGTCATCTATGGGGCGTGGGAATTCCTGGCAGGGCTTTCCCACGCCCTATTGACCCCAAATCCCATTCAGAACCATGTGTCACTCATCCCGGTGTCACCTCATGTCACCCACTGTCACCTCATGTCACCCCGTGTCACCTCATGTCACCTCATGTCACCCTGTGTCACCCGGTGTCCCCCACGGGGTCACCTATGGGGCGTGGGAATTCTTGGCCGGGCTTTCCCACGCCCCATTGACCCCAAATCCCATTCAGAACCATGTGTCACTCATCCTGGTGTCACCTCGTGTCACCCAGTGTCACCTCATGTCACCTTGTGTCACCCCGTGTCACCTCATGTCACCCTGTGTCCCCTGGTGTCCCCCACGGGGTCACCTATGGGGCGTGGGAATTCCTGGCAGGGCTTTCCCACGCCCCATTGACCCCAAATCCCATTCGGAACCATGTGTCACTCATCCTGGTGTCACCTCGTGTCACCCCGTGTCACCTATTGTCACCTCATGTCACCCCATGTCACCTCATGTCACCTGGTGTCACCTCATGTCACCCTGTGTCCCCTGGAGTCACCTATGGGGTCACCTATGGGGCGTGGGAATTCCTGGCCGGGCTTTCCCACGCCCCATTGACCCCAAATCCCATTTGGAACCATGTGTCACTCATCCTGGTGTCACCTCATGTCTCCCAGTGTCACCTCATGTGACCTCATGTCACCTCATGTCACCCTGTGTCACCTGGTGTCCCCCACGGGGTCACCTATGGGGCGTGGGAATTCCTGGCAGGGCTTTCCCACGCCCCATTGACCCCAAATCCCATTCAGAACCATGTGTCACTCATCCTGGTGTCACCTCGTGTCACCCAGTGTCACCTCATGTGACCTCATGTGACCTCATGTCACCTCATGTCACCCTGTGTCACTTGGTGTCCCCCACGGGGTCACCTATGGGGCGTGGGAATTCCTGGCCGGGCTTTCCCACGCCCCATTGACCCCAAATCCCATCCAGAACCACGTGTCACTCATCCTGGTGTCACCTCGTGTCACCCCATGTCACCTCATGTCACCCCATGTCACCCTGTGTCACCTGGGGTCCCCCACGGGGTCACCTATAGGGCGTGGGAAACCCTGGCAAGGCTTTCCCACACTCCATTGACCCCAAATCCCATCCAGAACCATGTGTCACTCATCCTGGTGTCACCTCATGTCACCCCGCGTCACCTCATGTCACCTCATGTCACCCTGTGTCCCCTGGTGTCCCCCACGGGGTCACCTATGGGGCGTGGGAATTCCTGGCAGGGCTTTCCCACGCCCCATTGACCCCAAATCCCATTCAGAACCACGTGTCACTCGTCCCGGTCTCACCTCATGTCACCCACTGTCACCTATTGTCACCTCTTGTCACCCCATGTCATCTCATGTCACCCTGTGTCCCCTGGAGTCCCCCACAGGGTCACCTATGGGGCGTGGGAATTCCTGGCCGGGCTTTCCCACGCCCCATTGACCCCAAATCCCATTTGGAACCACGTGTCACTCATCCTGGTGTCACCTCGTGTCACCCAGTGTCACCTCATGTCACCCCATGTCACCTCATGTCACCCTGTGTCACCCGGTGTCCCCCACGGGGTCACCTATGGGGCGTGGGAATTTCTGGCAGCACTTTCCCACGCCCCATTGCCCCCACGCTGGGGCATTTACCCCCCTCCCCCTGCATTATTTGCCCCCCTCGGGGTGCAGTTACCCCCATCCCCTTCTATTTACCCCCCCCGGGTTTATTTACCCCCCCCGGGTTTATTTACCCCCCCAGGGGGCGATTTGCCCCTTCTGACCCCCCCGGGGGGGGGGGGGAGGAGGAGCGTGGGAATTTTTCCAGCTAGATTCCCACGGGGGGGGGGGAGGGTTAATTGCCCCCCTGGGGAGGGGGGGAGGGGGGTAATTGCCCCCCTGGCGAGGGGGGGAGGGGGGTAATTGCCCCCCCCCCACCTCCACGTGACGTTTTTGCCCCCGCAGGGGGGTTGGTTTGGGCCAAGGTGGGGCCGGTCGGGGCCGTCGTGGCCTTCGCCGTCGTCATCGCCCTCGTCTGCTACCTCAGCCAGAGCCGCCGCAAGTGAGAGACCTGGCCCCGCCCACTCGGGGAGGAGGCCACGCCCCCTTTCTGGAAGCCCCGCCCCCCTTCTGGAAGCCCCGCCCCCTCTGGGAAGGGGAGGGGGAACCCACGGGGAGGGGGGAACCCACTTAAACCAACCAGGAATAAGCCACGCCCCCTACTGGAGGCCACGCCTCTTTTGAAATAAGCCACGCCCCCTCTAAGACCACGTGACCCAATGGGTCACGCCCCCCTCGTGAAGCCCCGCCCCCTTGAGGAAGGGGAGGGGGGAATCTATGGGGAGGGGGGACCCACTTAAATCAAGTTGGGATAAGCCACGCCCCCTTTGGGATAAGCCACGCCCCCTCTTAGACCACGTGACTTATAAGCCACGCCCCTTTGGGGAGAAGCCACGCCCCCTTTGGATTATATAGGGGTTAATGGGGTGCTGTGGGGGTTAATGGGGTCCCTGGGTGGGGTTTTGGGGTCCCTGGGTGTGGATTTGGGGTGCTATAGGGGTTATTGGGGTTCTATAGGGGTTATTGGGGTGCTATAGGGGGTTATTGGGGTCCCTGGGTGCAGTTTTAGGGTCCCTGGGTGTGGATTTGGGGTGCTATAGGGGTCACTGGGGTGCTATAGGGGTTATTGGGGTCCCTGGGTGCAGTTTTGAGGTCCTTGGGTGTGGTTTTGGGGTGCTATGGGGGTTCTTGGGGTGTTGTGGGGGAGGGGGCGGGGCCAGCGTGGGGTCAAAGGTCACCGAGGGGTCACCGGAGGGGTCAAAGGTCACACCCCGGTGTCCCCTCCCCCCCCCCCAGGAAGGCGACGGGAAGCCCCGAGGTGACCCCGGTGCCACCAGCCCCAGCGGGGGACCCCGAGGGGAACCCCCTGCAGGTGGGACTGGGAGCACTGGGACGGACTGGGAGAGACTGGGAGAGACTGGGAGGGACTGGGAGGGACTGGGAGGCACTGGGGGAGACTGGGAGGGACTGGGAGGGGACTGGGAGGGACTGGGAGGGACTGGGAGGGAACAGGGAGGGGACTGGGAGGCACTGGGAGGGACTGGGAGGGACTGGGAGGGACTGGGAGGGGACTGGGAGGGGATTGAGGGGGACTGGGAGGGACTGGGAGGGGATTGAGGGGGACTGGGAGGGGACTGAGGGGGACTGGGAGGGGACTGGGAGGGACTGGGAGGGACTGGGAGGGACTGGGAGGGGACTGGGAGGGACTGGGAGGGGACTGGGAGGGACTGGGAGGGACTGGGAGGGGACTGGGAGGGGACTGGGAGGCACTGGGAGGGGACTGGGAGGTACTGGGAGCTTACTGGGAAGCATTGTGGGGCACTGGAGGGGCCTGGGATGTACTGGGAGGTACTGGGGGGGCACTGGAAGTACTGGGAAGCATTGTGGGGCACTGGGGAGCACTGGGGGGCACTGGAGCTTACTGGGAAGTATTGTGGGGCACTGGGGGGGCACTGGGGGGGCACTGGGAGGTACTGGGGGGTACTGGGAGCTTACTGGGAAGCATTGTGGGGCCCTGGGGAGGCACCGGGGGGGCGCTGGGAGGTACTGGGGGGGGGGGGGGGTTACTGGTTAACTGGTTTGTCCTGGCAGGCGCGGGGGCTGCGGGCGGCGCTGCGGCGCTGGGCGCTGGGGGAGGGGCCGGCGGGGCCCCCCTCTCCCGCCCCGCCCCCCCCGGCCCCCAAGGGCCCCCCCGAACCCCCCGAATACGCCGAGATCCGGGGCAAGTGACGCCCCACCCCCCCACCCCCCTGTCAATCACCGGCCTGGACACGCCCACCGACCACAACCCACGCCCCCTCGGCCCCTTTAGCCACGCCCACACCCACCAGCACTGCCTATTGCCGCCATAGCCACGCCCACCGCCCTTTAGCCACGCCCACCGACCATGGCCACGCCCACCAGCATTACATATGCCACGTGGCCACGCCCCCTGAACCGAGGCCACGCCCCCTTCCCCATAGACACACTCCTAGTGCCTACATGGCACGCCCACCGACCTATAAGCCACGCCCATTGCCGCAAGGCCACGCCACCCACACCCCAGTGTCTCTGTGGCCCCGCCCACCGCCCAGAGGCCCCGCCCCCTCAGCTCGAGGCCACGCCCCCTCCCAGCAGCAGTGTCTATAGCCCCGCCCACCGCCACGGAGGCCACGCCCCCTGCACAGAGGCCACGCCCACCGGCCCATAGCCCCGCCCCACCCTCTAGCCAGGCCTGGTGTCTCTGTGGCTCCGCCCCCTGCACGCAGGCCCCGCCCCCCGAGCCGTAGCCACGCCCACCGACCGCAAAGGCCACGCCCACTGCCTCGAAGCCACGCCCACCATCCACGTGGTGTTGTGGCCACGCCCCCAGCCCCACACCTTGATCCGTGGCCACGCCCACCTCCCCTTGTCGGCGTCGGCCCCCCCCCCCCCCCCCCGTTCCCATAGGGGCTCCCCTGGGTCCTAGAGCCCGTCCTGCCGTTCCTATAGGGGCTCCCCTGCGTTCATCACCCTATAGCCCCGCCCCCTCCCCTTGGCCCCGCCCTAGAGCCCCCCCCCGTCCCCGTTCCCATAGGGGCTCCCCTGGGTCCTGGGGCTCCCCTGGGTCCTTGAGCCCCTCCTGCAGTTCCCATAGGGGCTCCCCTGGGTCCTAGAGCCCCTCCTCTGGTCCCTATAGGGGCTCCCCTGGGTCCACCCCCTATAGCCCCGCCCCCTCCCTTGGCCCCGCCCCCTCCGTTATTTATTGCCCCCCCCTCATTAACGCCCTTAATGACCCCAATAAACAGGACGTGCCCGAAGGCCGCGACCGCTCGTGGGGGAAGATCTATAGGGGCCGGGTTGGGGGGCATGGAAATCTATAGGGGCTCCCCCGTGTCCTAGAGCCCCTCGCCCAGTTCCTATAGGGGCTCTCCTGGGCCCTAGTGGCCCCTCCCCATTCCTATAGGAGCTCAGCTGGGTCCCTGAGCCCCTCTCCCTGTTTCTATAGGGGCTCTCCAGGGGTGCTGTGGGCTCCTATAGGGGCGCTCCTGGGTCCTAGAGCCTCCCCTTCCATTCTTACAGGAGTTTCCCTCGTTCCTATAGGGTCTCTGCTGGGTCCTAGTCCCCCTCTCCCCATTGCCATAAGAGTTCCCCCAGGGTCCTAAAGCTCCCCTGGGTCCTAAAGCCCTTCTCCCAGTTCCTATAGGATCTTCTCTGGATCCTAAAGTTCCCCTCTTCTGTTCCTATAGGGGCTCCTCTGGGTCCTAAAACCCCCTTTCCCGTCCTACAGGGGCTCCCCCGGGACCTAGAGCCCCACTCCCTGTTCCTATAGAAGTTCTTGCGGGTTGTATGGGGTCTTATAGGGGCTCCCCTGGGTCCTAGAGTCACCCCTCTATCCTATAGGGTCTCCCCTGGGTCCTAGTGCCCCCTTCTCGTTCCTGCGGGGTCTCCGCTGGGTCCTAGAGCCCCCTCCCCATTTCTAGAGAAGCTTTTCCGGGTTCTATAGGTTCCTATAAGGTCTCTCCTGAGTCCTAGAGCCCCTCTCCCTGTTCCTATGGGGATCCCCTGGGTCCTAGCGCCCCCCTCTCGTTCCTATGGGGTCTCCGCTGGGTTCTAATGCCCCTCCCCATATCCATGGAGGCTCCCCTGGGTCCTAGAGTCAGCCCCTCGTTCCTAAGGGGTGTACGCTGGGTCATAGAACCCCCCTCCCCATTTCTATAGAAGTTCTTCCGGATGCTATGGGCTCTTCTGGATCCTAGAGCCCCTCTCCCTATTCCTATGGGGTCTCCCCTGGGTCCCAGAGCCCCCTTCTCGTTCCTATGGGGTCTCCGCTGGGTCCTAGAGCCCCCCTCCCCAGTCCCACAGGGGCTCCGCTGGGTCCTAAAGCCTCTCCCCCTACTCCTATGAAGGCTCTTCCGGGTTCTATGGGCTCCTATAGGGGCTCCCCTGGGTCCCCTCACTTTCCTATGCGGTTTCTACTGGGTCCTAGTGCCCTCTCCCCATTCCTATAGAAGCTCTTCCGGGTTCTATGGGCTCCTATAGGGTCTCCCCTGGGTCCTAGAGTCACCCTCTCTTTCCTATGGGGATCCCTGGGTCCTAGCGCCCCCTTCTCGTTCCTATGGGGTCTCCGTTGGGTCCTAGAGCCCCCTCCCTATTTCTATAGAATTTCTTCCGGGCGCTATAGGCTCCTATACGGTCTCTCCTGGGTCCTAAAGCCTCTCTTCCCGCTCCTATAAAGGCTCTTGCAGGTTCTATGGGCTCCTACAGTGTCTCCACTGGGTCCTAACGCCCCCTTCTCGTTCCTATGGGGTCTCCGCTGGGTCCTAGTGCCCCCTCCTCATTCCCATAGAGGCTCCCCTGGGTCCTAGAGTCAGCCCCTCGTTCCTATGGGGTCTCCACTGGGTCCTAGTGCCCACCTCCGCATGTCTATAGACGCACTTCCGGGTGCTATAGGCTCCTATACGGTCTCTCCTGGGTCCTAAAGCCTCTCTCCCCGCTCTTATAAAGGCTTTTCCGGGTTCTATGGCTCCTATAGGGTCTCCGCTGGGTCCTAGAGCCCCCTCTCTTTCCTATGGGGTCTCTGCTGGGTCCTAGTGCCCCCTCCCCATTTCTATAGAAGCTCTTCCGGTGCTATAGACTCCTATGCGGTCTCTCCTGGGTCCTAAAGCCTCTCTCCTCGCTCCTATAAAGCTCTTCCGGGTTCTATAGGCTCCTATACAGTCTCCGCTGGGTCCTATTGCCCTTCCCATGCCCATAGGGGCTCCGCTGGGTCCTAAAGCCCGCCCTCCGCTCGTTCCTATAGGGGCTCCTCTGGGTCCTAGTGCCCGCCCCCTTTTCCTACGGGGGCCTCTGCTGGGTCCTAATGCCCCTCCCCTTTCCAATAGGGTCTCCGCTGGGTCCTAAAGCCTCTCTCCCCGCTCCTATAAAGGCTCTTCCGGGTTCTATAGGCTCTATATACGGTCTCCGCTGGGTCCTAGTGCCCTTCCCCACGCCCATAGGGGCTCCGCTGGGTCCTAGCGCCCGCCCCTCCCCCCCCTTCCTACGGGGTCTCCTCTGGGTCTAAAGCTCCCCTTTCCTATAGGGTCTCCTCTGGGTCCTAGTGCCCCCCTCTTTCCTGTGGGTCTCTGCTGGGTCCTAGAGCCCCCCCCTTTCCTATATGGTCTCCACTGGGTCCTAGTGCCCCGCTCTTTCCTACGGGGTCTCTGCTGGGTCCTAGAGCCCCCCCCTTTCCTACGGGGTCTCCACTGGGTCCTAGAGCCCCCCCTTTCCTAGATGTTCTCCACTGGGTCCTAATGCCCCACCCCACACCCACAACACCCCCGGGTCCTAGTGCCCCCCTCACCCCCCCCCCCGCCCGTTTCCATCCGGGTCCCTCGCCCCTCCCCCCTCCCTCTGCGCATGCTCCTCCCCTCCCTTCCGGCCCTGCCCCTCCCCCCCCTTCCCCCCCCCCCCTTTTTTCCCCTCCCCCCCCCTTTTTTTTTCCCCTCCCCCCCCTCCTCGGGCTCCGCCGCCGCCGCCGCCACGATCGCTCCGGACCCCGCCGCCTCTTCTTTATTTTTTTTTTATTGGGGGGGGGGGGAGGTAACAGGGCTCTCTCTATTTTTTTTTGCCCCCCCCTGATTTTT
>NW_027207162.1:0-23412 GCF_032191515.1 Phaenicophaeus curvirostris
TGAGTGAGGGTGATGCTGAGTGTGAGAATGAGTGTGACGCGGTGAGAGTGAGTGTGAGTGTAGGGGGAGCCACAGTGCGATGGGGCCGTGAGGGTGAGAGCGAGTGTGAGAGTGGGGGGGGCAGTGAGTGTGACACTGAGTGCGATGGGAGGATGCTGAGTGTGAGAGAGAGTGTGACTCGAGTGAGTGTGACTCTGAGAGTGAGAGAGAGTGAGTGTGACCCTGAGTGTGACCCCTGGGGGACAATAAGTGTGACCGAGAGTGAGTGTGACTCTGAGTGTGAGAGTGAGTGTGACCCTGGGTGTGACCCTGAGTGCGATAGCGAGTGAGTGTGACTCTGAGTGTGACCCTGAGTGTGAGAGAGAGTGAGTGTGACCCTGAGTGTGAGGGAGACTGAGTGTGAGAGAGAGTGAGTGTGACCCTGAGTGTGAGAGAGAGTGAGTGTGACTCTGAGTGTGAGGGAGACTGAGTGTGAGAGAGAGTGAGTGTGACCCTGAGTGTGAGGGAGAGTGAGTGTGACTCTGAGTGCGACCCTGAGTGTGAGAGAGAGTGAGTGTGACTCTGAGTGTGACCCTGAGTGTGACCCTGGGGGACAATAAGTGTGACCCTGAGTGAGTGTGACCCTGATTGAGTGTGACCCTGAGTGTGAGAGAGAGTGAGTGTGGCCTGAGTGTGACCCTGAGTGTGACCCCTGGGGGACAATAAGTGTGAGAGAGACTGAGTGTGACTCTTGAGTGTGACCCTGAGTGTGAGAGAGACTGAGTGTGACCCTGAGTGTGACCCTGGGGGACAATAAGTGTGACCCTGGGTGAGTGTGAGACTGAGTATGAGACCGAGTGTGACTCTGAGCGCCACCTCGAGTGTGAGAGCGAGTGAGCGTGCCCCTGAGTGTGACCCTGAGTGTGAGAGCGAGTGAGCGTGACCCTGAGTGTGGCCCCGAGTGGCGCGTGGGGCTCTCGCACGCCTTGCACGCGCGTGTGCGAGGGAGCACCCGGGCCTGGATGCCGGTTGCTAGGCGACCGTTGCCATGGCAACCGTTGCCGCGGCAACCGCTCGGCTCCCTTAGCAACCGGAGGGACCACGGAGATGGGGGGGGGGGGGGGGAGGAGAGGCTGGAATTGGGGGTCCCCCCCCCCTCCTTGGGTAACGGGGTGTCCCCCTCCCCCAACAGGAGAAGCTTCGGATCCCCCCCCCCCCCCCACTAATTAAAGACCCGAATCTTAATTAGGGTCTCCCAGCCCCCCCCCTCCCCCCTTTCTCATCATAGCATCTCCCCCCCCCCCCCCCATTTGGGGGTCCCCTTCCCATTTCAGGACCCCCCCCTCCCCATCACCCCCATTTTGGGGTCCCCCCCCTCCCCATTTGGAGCCCCCATCACCCCCATATTTTTGGGGGGTCCCCCCCTCCCCATTGAGTCACACACCCCCCCCCTATTTTGGGGTCCCCCTCATAACCCCCCCCATTTGAGGACCCCCCCCCACCCCATCACCCCCACTTTGGGGTCCCCCCCTCTCCCCATCACCCCTCAATTTTGGGGTCCCCCCCTCCCTATCCCCCCCATTTTGGGGTCCCCCCCCACCCCATCACCCCCATATTAGGGTCCCCCCCCATTTCACGACCCCCCCCTTCCCCATCCCCCCTCCATTTTGAGCCCCCCCCCCCCATTTAGAGCCCCTATCCCTCCATCCCCCCCCCATTTTCGGGGTCCCCCCTCATTTTGGGGGTCCCCCCACCCCATCACCCCCATATTAGGGTCCCCCCCCATTTCACGACCCCCCCCCTCCCCATCCCCCTCCATTTTGAGCCCCCCCCCCTCCCATTTAGAGCCCCAACCCCCCCATTACCCCCCATTTTCGGGGTCCCCCCCACCCCATCACCCCCATTTTGGGGTTCCCCCCCCACCCCATCACCCCCATATTAGGGTCCCCCCCATTTCACGCCCCCCCCACCCCCATCCCCCCCTCCATTTTGAGGCCCCCCCCTCCCCATTTAGAGCCCCCTCCCCCCATTACCCCCCATTTTAGGGTCCCCCCCCCACCCCATCACCCCCATTTTGGGGTCCCCCCCACCCCATCACCCCCATATTAGGGTCCCCCCATTTCACGACCCCCCCACCCCATCCCCCTCCATTTTGAGCCCCCCCCTCCCCATTTAGAGCCTCTATCCCTCCATCCCCCCCCATTTTGGGGTGCCCCCCCCCATTTTGGGGTCCCCCCCACCCCATCACCCCCATATTAGGGTCCCCCCCATTTCACGCCCCCCCCTCCCCATCCCCCTCCATTTTGAGCCCCCCCCTCCCCATTTAGAGCCCCAACCCCCCCATTACCCCCCATTTTCGGGGTCCCCCCCCAATTTTAAGCCCCTCCCCAATATTTTGGGGTGTCCCCCCCCCCCCCACCATGCACCCCGCTCTCCCCCCCCCCCCTCCTCTGCTCCCTCCTCCTGGCCTCCCTCCCCCTCCCTTCTCCGGCCACCCCCCCCCTCCCTCCTTCTTCTCCATCTCCATCTCCCTCCTCCTCCTCCTCCTCCTCCTCCTCTCGTGGGGGGCCCCCCCCCGGCTTTGGGGGTTCGGGGGGGCCCCCCGACTTGTGTTTGGGCTACTACGACGTGATGGGTCAGTACGACGCCGCCTTCAACTGCTCCACGGGCGCCTTCCGCTTCTGCTGCGGCTCGTGCCACTATCGCTTCTGCTGCGAGCACCGGGCCCGCCGCCTCCAGCAGAGTCGCTGCACCAACCTCCAGACCCCCCCCTGGGCCGCCCCCCCCGCCCCGACCCCCCCAAACCGGCCCCCGGCGCCCCCCGACGCCGACCGGGCCCGAGGACGAGGGGGAGACCGAGATGGAGGAGGAGGAGGAGGAGGAGGGAGCGCGGCCTACGTGGTCTGCGGGCTGGTCAGCTTGGCCTTGGCCGGCGCCGTGGCCACCAGGGCGGCGCTGGGGAGGGCGGCGGGGGCGGCCGGCCAGGGGGACGCGGCCAGGTGGGGGTGAGGATGGGGACGTTGGGATGGGGACGTTGGGATGGGGACGTTGGGATGGGGACGTTGGGATGAGGAACGAGACGTTGAGTTGGGGATGTTGAGTTGGGGACGTTGGGATGGGGAAGGAGACGTTGAGTTGGGGACGTTGGGATGGGGACGTTGGGATGGGGAAGGAGACGTTGGGATGGGGACGTTGGGATGGGGACGTTGGGATGGGGACGTTGGAATGAGGAAGGAGACGTTGAGTTGGGGACGTTGGGATGAGGACGTTGGGATGAGGAAGGAGACGTTGAGATGGGGACGTTGAGTTGGGGACGTTGGGATGAGGAACGAGACGTTGAGATGGGGACGTTGGGATGAGGACGTTGGGATGAGGAAGGAGACGTTGAGATGGGGACGTTGAGTTGGGGACGTTGGGATGGGGAAGGAGACGTTGAGTTGGGGACGTTGAGTTCAGGACGTTGGGATGGGGACGTTGGGATGAGGAACAAGATGTTGAGATGGGGACGTTGGGATGAGGAACAAGACGTTGAGATGGGGACGTTGGGATGGGGAACGAGATGTTGAGATGGGGACGTTGAGTTGGGGACGTTGGGATGAGGAAGGAGACGTTGAGATGGGGATGGAGATGTTGGGATGGAGACGTTGGGATGAGGAACGAGACGTTGAGATGGGGACGTTGAGTTGGGGACGTTGGGATGAGGAATAAGACGTTGAGATGGAGACGTTGGGATGGAGACGTTGGGATTGAGACCTTGGGATGTGGATGGAGACGTTGAGATGGGGACGTTGGGATGAGGAACAAGACGTTAGGGTGGAAACGTTGGGATGGGGAAGAAGATGTTGGGATGGAGACGTTGGGTTGCGGATAGAGACTTTGGGATGAGGAGGTTGGGATGGAGACGTTGGGATGGAGACGTTGGGATTGGGAAGAAGAGGTTGGGAAGGAGATGGAGACGTTGGGATGGGGACGTTGGGATGAGGAAGGAGACGTTGGGTTGGGGACGTTGAGTTGGGGACGTTGGGATGGGGAACGAGACGTTGAGATGGGGACGTTGAGTTGGGGATGTTGGGATGAGGAACGAGACGTTGAGATGGGGACGTTGAGTTGGGGACGTTGGGATGGGGAACGAGACGTTGAGATGGGGACGTTGAGTTGGGGATGTTGGGATGAGGAACGAGACGTTGAGATGGGGACGTTGGGATGGGGACGTTGGGATGGGGAAGGAGACGTTGAGATGGGGACGTTGAGATGGGGACGTTGGGATGGGGACGTTGAGTTGGGGACGTTGGGATGAGGAACAAGATGTTGAGATGGGGACGTTGAGTTGGGGACGTTGGGATGGGGAACGAGACGTTGGGATGGGGATGTTGAGTTGGGGACGTTGGGATGGGGAACGAGACGTTGAGATGGGGACGTTGGGATGGGGACGTTGGGATGAGGAAGGAGACGTTGAGATGGGGACGTTGAGATGGGGACGTTGGGATGAGGAACAAGACGTTGAGATGGGGACGTTGAGATGGGGACGTTGGGATGGGGAAGGAGACGTTGAGATGGGGACGTTGAGTTGGGGACGTTGGGATGAGGAACGAGACGTTGAGATGGGGACGTTGAGTTGGGGACGTTGGGATGAGGAACAAGATGTTGAGTTGGGGACGTTGAGTTGGGGGTGGAGATGTTGGGATGGGAACATTGGGATGGAGACGTTGGGATGGAGATGTTGGGATGGGGAAGAAGACAGTGGGATGGGAACGTTGCGATGGGGAAGAAGAAGTTTGAATGGAGACATTGGGATGGAGGCATTGGATGGAGATGGAGACGTTGGGATGGGGAACAAGACGTTGGGATGGGAACGTTGGGATGGAGACATTGGGATGGGAAAGAAGACATTGAGATGGAGACTTTTTGATGGGGATGTTGGGATGAGGAACGAGACGTTGGGATGGAGATGTTGGGATGGAGATGTTGGGATGAAGACATTGGGATGAGGAACAAGATGTTGGGATGGGGCCGTTGGGATGGAGATGTTGGGATGGAGACGTTGGGATGAGGAACAAGATGTTGGGATGGAGACGTTGGGATGGAGACGTTGAGATGGAGACGTTGGGATGGAGACGTTGGGATGAGGAACAAGATGTTGGGATGGAGACGTTGGGATGGAGACGTTGGGATGGAGACGTTGGGATGAGGAACAAGATGTTGGGATGGAGACGTTGGGATGGAGACGTTGGGATGGAGACGTTGGGATGAGGTACAAGATGTTGGGATGGAGACATTGGGATGAGGAACAAGACGTTAGGATGGAGACGTTGGGATGGAGACGTTGGGTTGGAGACGTTGGGATGAGGAACAAGATGTTGGGATGGAGACGTTGGGTTGGAGACGTTGGGATGGAGACGTTGGGATGGAGACATTGAGATGGAGACGTTGGGATGGAGACATTGGGATGAGGAACAAGACGTTGGGATGGAGACGTTGGGATGGAGACGTTGGGTTGGAGACGTTGGGATGAGGAACAAGATGTTGGGATGGAGACGTTGGGTTGGAGACGTTGGGATGGAGACGTTGGGATGGAGACATTGAGATGGAGACGTTAGGATGGGGATGTTGGGATGGAGACGTTGGGATGGAGACGTTGGGATGGAGACGTTGGGATGGGGCCGTTGGGATGAGGAACGAGACGTTGGGATGGGGCCTTTGGGATGACAATGGAGACGTTGGGGTGTGGTGGGTACGTGGGGATGGGGCCGGAGTCAAGTTCTGGGGTGTCTGGGCCCCCATCCCGACCCCCCTGGCCCCGTCCCCGTCCCCCCCCCAGGTCGCTGGTGGAGACCCTGCGGCAGCAGGCGGGGGGGGGGGCGGCGCAGCAGTGGGGGGCTGCCCCCCCCGCCCCCCGACACCGGCCCCGCGCGGCCCCCCAAGAGCTTCCACGGCGCCAACAAGGGCAGTGGGGGGCGTGGGGGGGGGTCCTATGGATCTGGGGAGGGGTCCTATAGGGGTCCCATGGGGTCTGGGAGGCCCCATGGGGTTTGAGGGGGGGTCCTATGGGGTCTGGGGGGGTCCTATGGGTCTGGGGGGGGTCCTATGGGGGTCTCATGGGTCTGGGGGGGATCCCATAGGGGTCCCATGGGGTCTTTGGGGGTCCCATGGATCTGAGGTGGTTCCTGTGGGGTCTGGGGGGGGTCCTATGGGGGTCCCATAGGGTCTTTGGGGGTCCCATGGATCTGAGGTGGTTCCTATGGGGTCGGGGGGGGTCCTATGGGGGTCTCATGGGGTCTGGGGGGGTCCCATAGGGGTCCCATGGATCTGGGGGGGGGTCCCATAGGGGTCCCATAGGGTCTTTGGGGGTCCCATGGATCTGAGGTGGTTCCTATGGGGTCTGGGGGTGTCCTATGGGGGTCCCATGGGGTCTGGGGGGGGTCCTATGGGGGTCCCATTGAGGTCTGGGGGGTGTCCTATGGGGGTCCCATGGGATCTTTAGGGGGTCCCATGGGGGTCCCATGGATCTGGGGGGGGTCCTATAGGGGTCCCATGGGGTCTGGGGGGGGTCCTATGCGGGTCCCATGAATCTGGGTGGGGGTTCTATAGGGGTCCCATGGGGTCTGGGGGGGGGGTCCAGGGGGTCTTTGGGGGTCCCATGGGGTTTGAGGGGGGGTTCTATGAGGGTGTTTGGGGGTCTCAAGGGGTTTGGGGGGGTCCCATGGGTCTTGGGGGGGGTCCTTTAGGGGTCCCATTGGGGTCTCTGGGGGTCCCATGGATCTGGGGGCGTCCCATGGGGGTTGAGGGGGGGGTGATGCACTAATGAGAGTCTCTAATGAGCCCCCCCCTCATTAATTAACAGAGAGCGGCCACCACGGCTACGGGCTCGACCTGGAGACCCCCCGGCACCGGGCGGCCACACTGGGTTGCTATGGGGGGGCTATGGGGGGGCTATGGGGGGGCTATGGGTTGCTATGGGTTGCTATGGGTTGCTATGGGGGGGCTATGGGTTGCTATGGGGGAGCTATGGGTTGCTATGGGTTGCTATGGGTTGCTATGGGGGGGCTATGGGTTGCTATGGGGGAGCTATGGGTTGCTATGGGTTGCTATGGGTTGCTATGGGGGGGCTATGGGTTGCTATGGGGGGGCTATGGGTTTCTATGGGTTGCTATGGGTTGCTATGGGGGGGCTATGGGTTGCTATGGGTTGCCTTTGGGTTGCTATGGGGTTGCTATGGGGGGGCTATGGGTTGCTATGGGTTGCTATGGGTTGCTATGGGGGGGCTATGGGGGGGCTATGGGTTGCTATGGGTTGCTATGGGTTGCTATGGGGGGGCTATGGGGGGCCTATGGGGGGGCTATGGGTTGCTATGGGTTGCTATGGGGGGGCTATGGGTTTCTATGGGAGGGCTATGGGTTGCTATGGGGGGGCTATGGGGGCTATGGGGGGGCTATGGGTTGCTATGGAGGGGCTATGGGTTGCTATGGGGGAGCTATGGGTTGCTATGGGTTGCTATGGGTTGCTATGGGGGGGCTATGGGTTGCTATGGGGGGGCTATGGGTTGCTATGGGGGGGCTATGGGTTTCTATGGGTTGCTATGGGTTGCCTTTGGGTTGCTATGGGGTTGCTATGGGGGGGCTATGGGTTGCTATGGGTTGCTATGGGTTGCTATGGGGGGGCTATGGGTTGCTATGGGTTGCTATGGGTTGCTATGGGTTGCTATGGGTTGCTATGGGGGGCTATGGGTTGCTATGGGTTGCTATGGGTTGCTATGGGGGGCTATGGGTTGCTATGGGTTGCTATGGGTTTCTATGGGGTTGCTATGGGGGGGCTGTGGGTTGCTATGGGGGGGCTATGGGTTTCTATGGGTTGCTATGGGGGGGCTATGGGTTGCTATGGGGGAGCTATGGGTTGCTATGGGGGGGCTGTGGGTTGCTATGGGGGAGCTATGGGTTGCTATGGGGGAGCTATGGGTTGCTATGGGTTGCTATGGGGGGCTATGGGTTGCTATGGGTTTCTATGGGTTGCTATGGGGGGCTATGGGTTGCTATGGGGGAGCTATGGGTTGCTATGGGTTGCTATGGGTTGCTATGGGGGGGCTATGGGTTGCTATGGGGGGCTATGGGTTGCTATGGGTTGCTATGGGGGGCTATGGGTTGCTATGGGTTGCTATGGGTTGCTATGGGTTGCTATGGGGGGCTATGGGTTGCTATGGGGGAGCTATGGGTTGCTATGGGTTGCTATGGGTTTCTATGGGGTTGCTATGGGGGGGCTGTGGGTTGCTATGGAGGGGCTATGGGTTGCTATGGGTTGCTATGGGGGGGCTATGGGTTGCTATGGGGGGGCTATGGGTTTCTATGGGTTGCTATGGGGGGGCTGTGGGTTGCTATGGGTTGCTATGGGTTTCTATGGGTTGCTATGGGGGGGCTATGGGTTGCTATGGGTTGCTATGGGTTGCCTATGGGTTGCTATGGGGTTGCTATGGGGGGGCTATGGGTTGCTATGGGTTGCTATGGGTTGCTATGGGGGGGCTATGGGTTGCTATGGGTTGCTATGGGTTGCTATGGGTTGCTATGGGGGGCTATGGGGGGCTATGGGTTGCTATGGGTTGCTATGGGTTTCTATGGGGTTGCTATGGGGGGGCTGTGGGTTGCTATGGGGGGGCTATGGGTTTCTATGGGTTGCTATGGGGGGGCTATGGGTTGCTATGGGGGGGCTATGGGTTTCTATGGGTTGCTATGGGGGGGCTGTGGGTTGCTATGGGGGAGCTATGGGTTGCTATGGGGGGGCTATGGGTTTCTATGGGTTGCTATGGGGGAGCTATGGGTTGCTATGGGGGGGCTATGGGTTTCTATGGGTTGCTATGGGGGGGCTGTGGGTTGCTATGGGGGAGCTATGGGTTGCTATGGGTTGCTATGGGTTGCTATGGGGGGGCTATGGGTTGCTATGGGGGAGCTATGGGTTGCTATGGGGGGGCTATGGGTTTCTATGGGTTGCTATGGGTTGCTATGGGGGGGCTATGGGTTGCTGGGGGGGGCTATGGGTTGCTATGGGTTGCTATGGGGGGGATATGGGTTGCTATGGGTTGCTATGGGGGGCTGTGGGTTGCTATGGGGGGGCTATGGGTTGCTATGGGGGGGCTATGGGTTGCTATGGGGGGCTATGGGTTGCTATGGGTTGCTATGGGGGGCTATGGGTTGCTATGGAGGGGCTATGGGTTGCTATGGGGGGCTATGGGTTGCTATGGGGGAGCTATGGGTTGCTATGGGTTGCTATGGGTTGCTATGGGGGGCTATGGGTTGCTATGGGGGCTATGGGTTGCTATGGGTTGCTGTGGGGGGCTATGGGTTGCTATGGGTTGCTATGGGTTGCTATGGGTTGCTATGGGGGGCTATGGGTTGCTATGGGGGAGCTATGGGGGGCTATGGGTTGCTATGGGGGAGCTATGGGTTGCTATGGGTTGCTATGGGGGGCTATGGGTTGCTATGGGGGAGCTATGGGTTGCTATGGGTTGCTATGGGTTTCTATGGGGTTGCTATGGGTTTCTATGGGGTTGCTATGGGGGGGCTGTGGGTTGCTATGGGGGGGCTATGGGTTTCTATGGGTTGCTATGGGGGGGCTATGGGTTGCTATGGGGGGGCTATGGGTTTCTATGGGTTGCTATGGGGGGCTGTGGGTTGCTATGGGGGAGCTATGGGTTGCTATGGGGGGGCTATGGGTTTCTATGGGTTGCTATGGGGGAGCTATGGGTTGCTATGGGGGGGCTATGGGTTTCTATGGGTTGCTATGGGGGGGCTGTGGGTTGCTATGGGGGAGCTATGGGTTGCTATGGGTTGCTATGGGTTGCTATGGGGGGGCTATGGGTTGCTATGGGGGGGCTATGGGTTGCTATGGGGGAGCTATGGGTTGCTATGGGGGGGCTATGGGTTTCTATGGGTTGCTATGGGTTGCTATGGGGGGGCTATGGGTTGCTGGGGGGGGCTATGGGTTGCTATGGGTTGCTATGGGGGGGATATGGGTTGCTATGGGTTGCTATGGGGGGGCTGTGGGTTGCTATGGGGGGGCTATGGGTTGCTATGGGGGGGCTATGGGTTGCTATGGGGGGCTATGGGTTGCTATGGGTTGCTATGGGGGCTATGGGTTGCTATGGGGGGCTATGGGTTGCTGTGGGAGGCTATGGGGGGGCTATGGGTTGCTATGGGAGGCTATGGGTTGCTATGGGGGGCTATGGGTTGCTATGGGGGGGCTGTGGGTTGCTATGGGTTGCTATGGGGGGCTATGGGGGGGTATTGGGGGCTATGGGTTTCTATGGGGGCTATGGGTTGCTATGGGGGGGCTCTAGGGGCCTATAGGGGGGTCTATAAGTTTTGGGGTCATCCCTAGGTGACCCCCCCCCTTTGTGTGTCCCCCCCCCCCCAGATTGGCCTGGGCTCTGGGGGGCTATGGGTTGCTATGGGTTGCTAGGGGGGTGCTCTAGGGGCCTATAGAGGCCTATGGGGGGGGCTATAGATTTTTGGGGGACACCCCAAGGTGACACCCCACCCCCCCACCCCCAGACTGGTCTGGGCTCCGGGGGGGCCCCCTGAGCTGCTCCCACTCCTTCCACAACCTGTCTCGGCCGCCCCCCCCCTACGAGAGCCCCCCCCGAGCCGCCATCGCTCGCTGCACCTCCCTGCGCCGCCTCGGTCAGTGGCCCCATGTCCCCAATGTCCCCAATGTCCCCTTGTCCCCATGTCCCCTTGTCCCCATGTCCCCATGTCCCCATATCCCATGTCTCCCCGTATCCCCATATCCCCCTGTCCCCATGTCCCCAATGTCCCCATGTCCCCATATCCTCCTGTCCCCATGTCCCCATGTCCCCCTGTCCCCATATCCCCATATCCCCATGTCCCCATATCCCCATATCCCCATGTCCCCATGTCCCATGTCCCCAATGTCCCCATATCCCCCTGTCCCCATATCCCCATGTCCCCCTGTCCCCCTGTCCCCATATCCCCATATCCCCCTGTCCCCATGTCCCCATGTCCCCATATCCCCCTGTCCCCCTGTCCCCCTGTCCCCATGTCCCCATATCCCCATGTCCCCCTGTCCCCCTGTCCCCCTGTCCCCCTGTCCCCATATCCCCATGTCCCCAATGTCCCCATATCCCCATGTCCCCAATGTCCCCATGTCCCCATATCCCCATGTCCCCCTGTCCCCCTGTCCCCATATCCCCATATCCCCCTGTCCCCATGTCCCCATGTCCCCATATCCCCCTGTCCCCCTGTCCCCCTGTCCCCATGTCCCCATATCCCCATGTCCCCCTGTCCCCCTGTCCCTCCTGTCCCCCTGTCCCCATATCCCCATGTCCCCAATGTCCCCATATCCCCATGTCCCCAATGTCCCCATGTCCCCATATCCCCATGTCCCCCCTGTCCCCCTGTCCCCATGTCCCCCTGTCCCCATGTCCCCATATCCCCATATCCCCATGTCCCCATGTCCCCATGTCCCCCTGTCCCCATGTCCCCATGTCCCCAATGTCCCCATGTCCCCCTGTCCCCCTGTCCCCCTGTCCCCATGTCCCCCTGTCCCCATATCCCCCTGTCCCCATGTCCCCATGTCCTCATATCCCCCCAAGCCCCCATGTCCCCCCCATGTCCCCTCCTCCCATGTCCCCTTGTCCCCCCATGTCCCCCCCAAGTCCCCCTGTCCCCCTGTCCCCCCCCCATGTCCCCCCCATCTGCCCCCTCCCATGTCCCCTTGTCCCCCCATGTCCCCCCCATGTCCCCCTGTCCCCCTATAGCCCCAAATCCCCCTGTCCCCCCCCATGTCCCCTTGTCCCCCCATGTCCCCGTGTCCCCCTGTCCCCGTGTCCCCATGTCCCCATGTCCCCTTGTCCCCCCCCCCAATTTAACCCTTTCCCCCCCTCTTTACAGCCGACCGCGACCTGGAAGCCCTGGGCCCCCCCTGGGCCCCCCCGTGGGATTTGGGGGTGCCGGGCCCCCCCGCCTTCCCCCCCCCTTCTTTGGGGACCCTGCCCCCCCCCAGGGCCCCCCCCAAACCGTCGGGTTCAATCTCAGGAGCTTCTATTTTTTGGGGGGGCGGGGGGCACCGTCCCCCGTTCTCTGGGGGGGGGGGCCCCCCTCCACCTGGGCCCCCCCCCACCCCCCCCCCCAAATTTCTCAGGCTGCTTCACAGAGCAGTTTGGGGGGGTCTGGTGGGGGGATAGTGGGGGGACCCCCCCAAAATTCCAGGCGTTCAGGTTTCGGGGGGCAACTTCAGCTGCTCCCGGGACCCCCCCCCGGGAGGCACCTTCGAACCAGCAGCCGAACCGAGGTCACCGTGTAAAAGGGGGGGGTTAAAAAAGTGGGGGACCCCCCCTTTAGAAATGGGGGACCCCCCCCCTCCAAGGGATGGGGAACCCCCCAAAAGTGGGGATCCCCCCCTGAGAAATGGGATTCCCACTGAGAATGGGGACCCCCCCCTCAAGAAAGGGACCTTGAGGGGTGGGGACCCCCCTCAAAAATTGGGGACCCCCCTCAAAAAATGGGGGACCCCCCAAAAAATGGGGATCCCCCCAGAAAGGGACCCTGAGGGGTGGGGACCCCCCCCTCAAATATGGGGAACCCCCCTCAAAAATGGGGATTCCCCCCTCAAGAAAGGGACCCTGAGGGGTGGGGACCCCCCTCAAAAATGGGGAACCCCCCTCAAAAAATGGGGAACCCCCCCAAAAATGGGGAACCCCCCTCAAAAATGGGGATCCCCCCAGATTTGGGGACCCCCCCCAGGGTTGGGGACCCCCCCTCAGCCCCCCAAGTTCAAAGCCATAGAGTGGGGGACCCCCCCCCTCGTGCCCCCACGTGCCTTACAGCCCCCCTGCACCCCCAAAAAAAAGGGGGGGGACGGGGGGGACCCCCTAATTTAAGCAAAAATTTTTTGGGGGGGGGAATAAAGTGACAATTCCAGCCCCTCCCCCCGCCTGGATTTTTGGGGGGGGGGGGGTCCTGGGGGGGTAATTTTGGGGTGTCCTTGGGTTTTGGGGTGCACTAAGGGGTCCC
This sequence comes from Phaenicophaeus curvirostris, assembly GCF_032191515.1. Lineage (NCBI taxonomy): Eukaryota > Metazoa > Chordata > Aves > Cuculiformes > Cuculidae > Phaenicophaeus > Phaenicophaeus curvirostris. The sequence continues at coordinate 12,996 of NW_027207162.1, forward strand.
TGGGGGGGGTGTCCTTGGGTTTGGGGGTGCATGGGGGGGTCCCTGGGGGGGGGGTTGGGGGGGGTCCTTGCACTAAGGGGTCCCTGGGGGGGCTTTGGGGGGGTCCTTGGGTTTTGGGGTGCATGGGGGGGTCCCTGGGGGGGGTTTTAGGGGGGGTCCTTGGGTTTTGGGGTGCACTAAGGGGTCCCTGGGGGGGGGGTTGGGGGGGGTCCTTGGGTTTTGGGGTGCACTAAGGGGTCCCTGGGGGGGGTTAGGGGGGGTCCCTTGGGTTTTGGGGTGCATGGGGGGGTCCCTGGGGGGGGTTTGGGGGGGTCAGAGGATCCTTTGGGGGGGTCCTTGGGTTTTGGGGTGCATTGGGGGGGTCCCTGGGGGGGGGTTGGGGGGGTCAGAGGGTCCTTTGGGGGGCTCCTTGGTTTTGGGGTGCATGGGGGGGTCCCTGGGGGGGGGTCAGAGGGTCCTTTGGGGGGGTCCTTGGGTTTTGGGGGTGCACTAGGGGTCCCTGGGGGGGGTGTCCTTGGGTTTTGGGGTGCACTAAGGGGTCCCTGGGGGTCTTTGGGGGGGTCAGAGGGTCCCTTGGGGGGGGTCCTTGGGTTTTGGGGTGCATTGGGGGGTCCCTGCTGGGGGGGTTTAGGGGGGGTCCTTGGGTTTTGGGGTGCACTAAGGGGTCCCTGAGGGGGTTTTAGGGGGGGTCCTTGGGTTTTGGGGTGCACTAATGGGTCCCTGGTGGGGTTTTAGCGGGGTCCTTGGGTTTTGGGGTGCATGGGGGGGGTCCCTGGTGGGGTTTAGGGGGGTCCTTGGGTTTTGGGGTGCATTGAGGGGTCCTTAGGGGGGGTTTGGGGGGGTCAGAGGGTCCTTTGGGGGGGTCCTTGGGTTTTGGGGTGCATGGGGGAGTCCCTAGGGGGGGGTCAGAGGGTTCTTTGGGGGGGTCCCTGGGTTTCTGGGTGCATTGAGGCATCCCTGGGGGAGGGTCAGAGGGTCCTTGGGTTTGGGGGTGCATTGGGGGGTCCCTGAGGGGGTTTTAGGGGGGGTCCTTGGGTTTTGGGGTGCATTGGGGGGGGGGTCTCTGTGGCTTTTGGGGGGCCCCGGCCCCCCACCCCCGCTCCCCGCGCTCTGATTGGCTCGCGGAGCTGTCAATCATCTAAAGCGGCGCCTTTAACCGGAAGTCCCGCCCCCTCTCCCCTCCCCTCCCATTGGCCGCCGCTCCCGCCAATCCTCCCTTTCAAACCCCCTCCCCGCCGGAAGCCCCGCCCCTTCCTGCGACCGTTGCGGCCGCCGCCGCTTCCGCCTTTCCGAACGCGCCAATCAGCGCTCTCCTCCCGCCTTTTCCCCCTCTTCCCATTGGCTCGTTTTCCCGCCCATCCGCGCGCCGCGCTCTCCCATTGGCTGTAGCCGGAAGGGGGCGGGGCTTACGAGGTCATAAAGGGGCGGGGAGAGGCGCGGGTTGCGCGGGGCCGTGAGCGGCAGCGGAGGAGAAGGAGGAAGAGGAGGAGGAGGAGGAGGCAGCGGGGGCTCCGCGAACCCCCAGGGGGAGAGGAGGGAGGGGGGGTCCCGACCACCCCCAACCCCCGGGACCCCCTCGAGCAGCCCCCGCTTCGTCGGGGGGGGAAAGGGAGAGCGGCTCCGGCCTGGGCCCGGCGCCATGGTGAGTTGGGGGGGGTTGGGGGTCACTGAGGGGGAATTGGGGGACGTGAGGGGATAGTGGGGGTCACTGAGGGGGAATTGAGTCCGTGAGGGGATATTGGGGTTCACTGAGGGGGAACTGGGGGTCACTGAGGGGGAATTGGGGGTCACTGAGGGGGAATTGGGGGACGTGAGGGGATATTGGGGGGCACTGAGGGGGAACTGCGGGACGTGAGGGCATATTGGGGGTCACTGAGGGGGAACTGAGTCCGTGAGGGGATATTGGGGTTCACTGAGGGGGAACTGGGGGTCACTGAGGGGGAACTGGGGGACGTGAGGGGCTATTGGGGGTCACTGAGGGGGAATTGGGGGCTTGGAGGGGGAGTTTGGGGGTCACTGAGGGGGAATTGGGGGTCACTGAGGGGGAATGGAAGTCGCTGAGGGGGAACTGGGGGTTTGGAAGGGGAGTTTGGGGTTCACTGAGGGGGAACTGGGGGACGTGAGGGGATATTGGGGGTCACTGAGGGGGACTTGGGGGTCACTGAGAGGGAGTTGAGTGTCACTGAGGGGGAATTTGGGGCTTGTGGGGGGGTATTGGGGGTCACTGAGGGGGAATTGGGGGACATGAGGGGATATTGGGGGTCGCTGAGGGGGAATTGAGTCCATGGGGGGGAGTTGGGGGTCACTGGGAGGGAATTGGGGGGCTTGAGGGGGCTATTGGGGGCCACTGAGGGGGGAATTGGGGACGTGAGGGGATATTGGGGATCACTAAGGGGGAATTGAGTCTGTGAGAGGGAGTTGGGGGTCACTGAGGGGGATTTGGTGGACGTGAGGTGATATTGGGGTCACTGAGGGGGAATTGGGGGACGTGAGGGGATATTGGGGGTCGCTGAGGGGGAATTGAGTCCATGGGGGGGGAGTTGGGGGTCACTGGGAGGGGATTGGGGGTCACTGAGGTGGAGTTGGGCGTCAGTGGGAGAGAATTGGGGGTCTCTGGGAGGGAATTGAGGGGCATGAGGGGGAATTGGGGACCACTGAGGGGGGAATTGGGGATATGAGGGAGAACTGGGGGGCTTGGGGGGATATTGGGGGTCACTGAGGGGGAATTGGGGGACGTGAGGGGCTATTGGGGGTCACTGAGGGGGAATTGGGGGACATGAGGGGATATTGGGGGTCACTGAGAGGGAATTGGGGGACATGAGGTGATATTGGGGGTCACTGGGAGGGAATTGGGGGTCACTGAGGGGGAATTGGGGGACGTGAGGGGATATTGGGGGTCACTGAGGGGGAATTGGGGGTCACTGAGGGGATATTGGGGGTCACTGGGAGGGAATTGGGGGTCACTGAGGGGATATTGGGGGACTTGAGGGGATATTGGGGGTCACTGAGGGGGAATTGGGGGTCACTGGGGGGGGAACCGGGCTCTTATGGGTCTCAGGATGGATTTGGGGGGGAGCATTAACACATTTTGGGGTGTCCCCCCGCCTTTCTTCCCCTCATTTTTTAATCCCTCCCCCCCAATCTTCCAGGAGCCTCGCGGTGCCGCTTGGCAGGTGAGTTTTGGGGGGCCCTGTGGGCTTTTTGGGGGGCTCTTTGAGCTTTTGGGGGTCCTCTAGACTTAGGGAAGACCCTTATATTTATTTTTTTGGGGGGGGGGCACAACTTTTTCTCCTTTTTCTAAAGGCTTTAGGGCTATTTTATGGGGTTTGGAGGGGTTTCATGGGATCTAGGGGTATTTTTGGGGTCTGGAAATTGTGGGGACCCCCCCTGAACCCCAATATATTTTTTTTTTTTTTTTTTTCAGAATTCCAACGTGGAGAACCTGCCCCCCCACATCTTACGCCTCGTTTATCGGGAGCTGGCGACGCTCAGCGCCGACCCCCCCGCCGGCATCAAACTTTTTCCTAACGAGGAAGACGTCACCGACGTCCAAGTCGCCATCGAAGGGCCCGGTAGGACCCCCCCCCAAAAATAAACAGCCCCCCAAATCCTTTTTGTGCCCCCCCCAATCCCCCTTTGCACCCCCAAACCCCTCCAGCTCCAATTTAATTCCATTTAATTCCATTTAATTCAATTTAATTCCATTTAACTCAATTTAATTCCATTTAATTCCACTGCCCCCCCCCAAAAATATTCTGTGTCCTCAAATCTTCAATCCCTGCCCCCCCCAATTCCTTCCTGCACCCCCAAATTCTCTAACCCCCCCCCCAAACCCTCCTGGATCCCCAAATTCTCAATCCCTGCACCCCCAAAACCCTCCTGCACCCCTAAATTCTCCTCAGAACCCCTCCAAATCCCTCCTGCACCCCCCAAAACCCTCCTGCACCCCTAAATTCTCCTCAATCTCCCCCAAATCCCTCCTGCACCCCCCCAAATCCTTCCTGCACCCCCAAATTCTCCTCAATCTTCCCCCAAATCCCTCCTGCACCCCCAAATTCTCCTCAATCTCCCCCCAAATCCCTCCTGCTCCCCTAAATTCTCCTCATTCCCCCCCAAATCCCTCCTGTACCCCCTCAAATCCCTCCTGCACCCCCAAGTCCTCTTCATTCCACTCCTAAATCCCTCCTGCACCCCCAAATTCTCCTCATTCCCCCCAAAACCCTCCTGCACCCCCAAATTCTCTTCAATCCCCCCCAAAATCCCTCCTGCATCCCCCCAAATCCCTCCTGCACCCCCAAATTCTCTTCAATCCCCCCCTAAATCCCTCCTGCACCCCATAATTCTCCTCAGAACCCCTCCAAATCCCTCCTGCACCCCCAAATTCTCTTCAATCCCCCCAAAATCCCTCCTGCACCCCCAAATTCTCCTCAATCTTCCCCCAAATCCATCCTGCACCCCCAAATTCTCTTCAATCCCCCCCAAATCCCTCCTGCATCCCCCAAATCCCTCCTGCACCCCCAAATTCTCCTCAATCCCCCCCAAATCCCTCCCGCACCCCCAAATCCCCCTCAAACCCCTCCTAACCCCCCCAAAACTCCCTCCTCCCCCCAAAAAAACCCTTTTAATCCCCCCTAAATCCCTTCCCCCTGCTTCCCACGGGCTTGGGGGCTCCCTCCTCACCCACCTTTTCTTTCTTTCTTTTTTGGGGTCCCCCCCGCAGAGGGCACCCCCTACGCCGGGGGTGTTTTCCGGATGAAGCTGGTGCTGGGAAAGGAATTTCCAGCCTCCCCCCCGAAAGGTTTTTTCCTCACCAAGATCTTTCACCCCAACGTGGGACCCGGCGGCGAGATCTGCGTCAACGTCCTCAAAAGGGACTGGAGGGCCGAGCTGGGGCTGCGGCACGTCCTGCTGGTGAGGGAGGGGGGTTTTGGGGGGCCTGGGGGGGTTTTGAGAGGGGTTTCGGGGGTCCTGGGGGGGCTGAGAGGGGTCCTGGGGGGTCTTGAGAGGGGTTTTGGGGGGCTGAGAGGGGTTTTGGGGGTCCTAGGGGGGACACAGGGGGGACTGAGAGGGATTTTGGGAGTCCTGGGGGGTCTTGAGAGGGGTTTTGGGGGGCTGAGAGGGGTTTTGGGGGTCCTAGGGGGGACACAGGGGGGACTGAGAGGGATTTTGGGAGTCCTGGGGGGTCTTGAGAGGGGTTTTGGGGGGGCTGAGAGCGGTTTCGGGGGTCCTGGGGGGGCTGAGAGGGGTCCTGGGGGGTCTTGAGTGGGGTTTTGGGGGTTCTAGTGGGATACAGGGGGGGCTGAGAGGGGTTTTGGGGGTCCTGGGGGGTCTTGAGAGGGGTTTCGGGGCTCCTGGGGGGTCTTGAGAGTGGTTTCAGGGGTCCTGGGGGGGATACAGGGGGAGCTGAGAGGGATTTTGGGGGTCCTAGGGGGGCACAGGGGGGGCTGAGAGGGGTTTTGGGGGGCCTGGGGGGGTTTTGAGAGGGGTTTCAGGGGTCCTGGGGGGGATACAGGGGGAGCTGAGAGGGATTTTGGGGGTCCTAGGGGGGCACAGGGGGGGCTGAGAGGGGTTTTGGGGGGCCTGGGGGGGTTTTGAGAGGGGTTTCGGGGGGCCTGGGGGTGCTGAGAGGGGTCCTGGGGGGTCTTGAGAAGGGTTTCGGGGGTCCCAGAGGGGATACAGAGGGGGCTGAGAGGGATTTTGGGGGTCCTAGGGGGGCAAAGAGGGGGCTGAGAGGGGTTTTGGGGGGGCTGAGAGCGGTTTTGGGGGGGCTGGGGGGGTTTTGAGAGGGGTTTCGGGGGTCCTGGGGGGGCTGAGAGGGGTCCTGGGGGGTCTTGAGAGGGGTTTTGGGGGGCTGAGAGGGGTTTTGGGGGTCCTAGGGGGGACACAGGGGGGACTGAGAGGAGTTTTGGGGGTCCTGGGGGGTCTTGAGAGGGGTTTTGGGGGGCTGAGAGGGGTTTTGGGGGTCCTAGGGGGGACACAGGGGGGACTGAGAGGAGTTTTGGGGGTCCTGGGGGGTCTTGAGAGGGGTTTTGGGGGGGCTGAGAGGGGTTTTGGGGGTCCTAGGGGGGACACAGGGGGGACTGAGAGGGATTTTGGGAGTCCTGGGGGGTCTTGAGAGGGGTTTTGGGGGAGCTAAGAGCGATTTTGGGGGTCCTGGGGAGTCTTGAGAGGGGTTTCGGGGCTCCTAGGGGGGATACAGAGGGGGCTGAGAGGGGTTTTGGGGGTCCTAGGGGGTCTTGAGAGGGGTTTTGGGGGTCCTAGGGGGGGATAGAGGGGTGCTGAGAGTGATTTTGGGGCTCCTGGGGGGTCGTGAGAGGGGTTTTGGGGGGGCTGAGAGCGGTTTTGGGGCGCCTGGGGGGGTTTTGAGAGGGGTTTCGGGGGTCCTGGGGGGGCTGAGAGGGGTCCTGGGGGGGTCTTGAGAGGGTTTTTGGGGGTTCTAGTGGGATACAGGGGGGGCTGAGAGGGGTTTTGGGGGGGCTGAGAGGGATTTTGGGGGTCCTGGGTGGGTCTTGAGAGGGGTTTTGGGGGGCTGAGAGGGGTTTTGGGGTCCTAGGGGGGATACAGAGGGGGCTGAGAGGGGTTTGTGGGGGTCTGAGAGGGATTTTAGGGGTGCTGAGAGGGATTTTGGGGGGGCTGAGAGGGATTTTGGGGTGTCTAGATGCGAATTTCGATGCTCTGAAGCAAAACTGGATTGAAAAACTTGGATTTTTGGCTTCCTGGGTGGGATCTAAGAAGGATTTTGGGGTCTGGAGGGAGTTTGAGAGGGATTTTTGGGGGTCCTGAGGGGTTTTGGGGGGGCTGAGAGGGATTTTGGGGGTGCTGAGAGGGATTTTGGGGTGTCTACATGCGAATTTCGATGCTCTGAAGCAGAACTGGATTGAAAAACTTGGATTTTTGGCTTCCTGGGTGGGGTCTAAGCAGGATTTTGGGGTTCAGGGGGGGTCTGAGAGGGGTTTTGGGGGGGCTGAGAGGGATTTTGGGGGGGCTGAGAGGGATTTTGGGGTGTCTAGATGCGAATTTCGATGCTCTGGAGCAGAACTGGATTGAAAAACTTGGATTTTTGGCTTCCCGCGTGGGATCTAAGAAGGATTTTGGGCTCTTGGAGGCTTCTAAGAAGGATTTTAGGGTCCTGGGGTCTGGTGGGGGGGCTCTAAATTTTTGGGGACCCCCCCTGAACCCCCTTTTTTTTCATTTTTCCAGACAATCAAGTGCCTCCTGATCCACCCGAACCCCGAATCGGCTCTGAACGAGGAAGCGGGGCGGCTGCTCCTCGAGGATTACGAGGGTTACGCCGCTCGAGCTCGACTTTTGACTGAAATCCACGCTCGGGGCCCCCCCCGAGCCCCCCAAGAAGCTTCGGGGGCGGCTTCGGGGTCCCCCCCGGCCCCCCCCGACGGGCCGAGCCCCAAAAAACACGCCGGGGAGAAGAAAAACCCCGAGAAAAAGAAGAAAAACGACAAGAAACGAGCGCTGAGGAGGCTTTAGGAGGCGAAAAACCCGCGAAAATTGCAAAAAATGTAAAAAAAACCCCTCAAAAATAGAAAAAAACCCTAAAAAAATCTTTAAAACCCCCCAAAAATAAAAAAAAATCTTTAAAAAAGGCCAAAAAATCCCAAAACACCCCCAAAAACTCAAAAAAAAAATCAAAAAAACCCCCAAAAATTGAAAAAAAATCAAAAAAAACCCCAAAAATTGAAAAAAAATTAAAAAAAACCCCAAAATTGAAAAAAAAAATTTAAAAAACCAAAAAAATTTTAAAAAAATATTTAAAAACCCAAAAAAATTGAAAAAAAATAATCAAAAAAACCCCCAAAAATTCCAAAATTTGTAAAAAAATCCACAAATCTCCAAAAAAAAAACCCCAAATTTGGGGGGGGCCTCAAAAAAATCCAAACTAAACCCCAAAATTTGGGGGGGAGGCCCCCAAAAACCCCTCAAAATTTGCGGGGGGGCCCCAAAAAATCAGAAAAAAACCCTTAAAATTTATGGGGATCCCCAAAAAAATTTATGGGGGCCCGAAAAATTTGGGGGTGACCCCAAAAAAATGGGGGGGGTGCCCCAATAAGCCTCAAAAGGTCCCATGGGGGCCCCAAAAACTTGGGGGGACCCCAAGAAAAATGGGGGGGCTTCCTAATAAACCTCAAAAATTTACGGGGGGGGCCCCAAACCCCCCAAAAATCTTAATTTTGGGAGGAAAAAATGATCCCCCCCCCGATTTTTTGTGGTTTTGGGGTTCGGGGGGGTGGAAATTTGGGGGTTTGGGGGGGTCCCCCCCCCTTTTTTTTTTTTTTTTTGCTTTAAGTTATTTAAATTATAATGAAAAACACCAAAAAAGGAGAGAAATCACCCCAAAAACCTCCTCCCGGTGGGTTATTAAAAGGCTTTTCTAGAGCCCTGGAGTCTCTGGTTGATTTGGGGGGGGGGGGGGGTCACCCCTTTTTACCCCCCCTAATTGCCCCCCCGGGCTCTAATTGCCCCCCCTTGTCCCCTTTTACCCCCCTGACCCCCTTTTTTTACCCCTTTTCACCCCCTTTCCCTATTTTTACCCCCTTTTCCCTCATTTTTTGCCCCCCCTTAACCCTATTTGCCCCCCCTAATTGCCCCCCCGGGGCTCTATTTGCCCCCCCTTAACCCTATTTGCCCCCCCAGAGTCCTTTTACCCCCCAGCCCCCCCTTTTTACCCCCTTTCCCTATTTTTTTACCCCCCTTGTCTCCATTTACCCCCCTTTCCCCTATTATTTAGCCCCCTTTTGCCCCCCTAATTGCCCCCCCGGCCTCTATTTGCCCCCCCCTTAACCCTATTTGCCCCCCAGTCTCCTTTTACCCCCCAGACCCCCCCTTTTTACCCCCTTTTCCCTCATTTTTTACCCCCATTGCCCCCCTAATTGCCCCCCCGGCCTCTATTTGCCCCCCCCCTTAACCCTATTTGCCCCCCCAATTGCCCCCCGGGGCTCTATTTGCCCCCCCTTGTCTCCTTTTACCCTCCTACCCCCCCCTTTTTACCCCCTTTCCCATTTTTACCCCCCCTTGTCTCCATTTACCCCCCTTTCCCCTCATTTTTTGCCCCCCTAATTGCCCCCCGGGCTCTATTTGCCCCCCCTTGTCCCCTTTTACCCCCCTGACCCCCCCTTTTTGCCCCCCTCCCCCCTTATTTGCCCCCCCCCCACCCCCTTCTATAACCAGCTCTATTACTGCTCCTCCCTAAACCCCTTTCCGGACTCGCTTTCCCATGATGCCTCGCGGCGCGCGGGGCTTCGCCGCAGGCGGGGGCGGGCGCGCAAAGCCTCATGGAGTTGTAGTTCCTCCATCTGCTGCCATAGGTCTCTTGGCTTTGCTCCCAGTTTTGGGGGGGGGGGGGCACATCCTTCCCCCCCACCCCCCCGACCCCGTGATTAATTAACCTCGATGTTAATGCGCCTTAATGAGCTCTTCCCCCTCCACACCCCCCAGCACCATCTGCTTCCACCCTCTTCTCTGCGGGGGGGGCGGTTATGCATGTGATGGGGGGGGGGGGGCCTTAGGGAGGGGGTTTTGGGGGTGCCAGGGTGGGTTATTGGGGTCTCAAGGTGGGGGGGGGTCATTCTATGGGGTCCCAGCCCCTTGGGGAGGGAGATTTGGGGTGTCCATGGGGTTTGGGGGTCTCAAGGTGGGGGGGGGCTCATTCTATGGGGTCCCAGCCCCTTGGGGAGGAGATTTTGGGGTGTCCTGGGGGGTTATTGGGGTCTGGAGGGTCTTTGAGGGGGGGTCTCAAGGTGGGGGGTGTCATTATATGGGGTCCCAGCCCCTTGGGGAGGGGGATTTGGGGGTGTCAGGGGGGTTTATTGGGGTCTCAAGGTGGGGGGGGCTCATTCTATGGGGTCCCAGCCCCTTGGGGAGGGAGATTTGGGGTGTCAGGGGGGTTATTGGGGTCTCAAGGTGGGGGGGGCTCATTCTATGGGGTCCCAGCCCCTTGGGGAGGGGGATTTGGGGGTGTCCATGGGGGTTATTGGGGTCTCAAGGTGGGGGGGAGGGGTCATTCTATGGGGTCCCAGCCCCTTGGGGAGGGAGATTTGGGGTGTCCATGGGGGTTATTGGGGTCTCAAGGTGGGGGGGGTCATTGTATGGGGTCCCAGCCCCTTGGGGAGGGAGATTTGGGGGTGTCCATGGGGGTTATTGGGGTCTCAAGGTGGGGGGGGCTCATTCTATGGGGTCCCAGCCCCTTGGGGAGGGGGATTTTGGGGTGTCCTGGGGGGTTATTGGGGTCTGGAGGGTCTTTGAGGGGGGGTCTCAAGGTGGGGGGTGTCATTATATGGGGTCCCAGCCCCTTGGGGAGGGGGATTTGGGGGTGTCAGGGGGGTTTAATTGGGGTCTCAAGGTGGGGGGGGCTCATTCTATGGGGTCCCAGCCCCTTGGGGAGGGAGATTTTGGGGTGTCCTGG